>NC_041219.1:24759357-24760283 GCF_002837175.3 Physeter macrocephalus
CTCCCACTAGCTATGTTACATCTGGTAGTGTATGTATGTCCATGCCACTCTCTCACTTTGTCCCAGCTTACCCTTCCCCCTCCCCGTATCCTCAAGTCCATTCTCTAGTAGGGCTGCATCTGTATTTCCATCCTGCCCCTAGGTTCTTCATGAACATTTTTTTTTAATTTTTTAGATTCCATATATATGTGTTAGCATATGGTATTTTTTTTTTCTCTTTCTGACTTACTTCACTCTGTAGGACAGTCTCTAGGTCCAACCACCTCACTACAAATAACTCAGTTTCATTCCTTTCTATGGCTAAGTAATATTCCATTGTATATATGTGCCACATCTTCTTTATCCATTCATCTGTTGATGGACACTTAGGTTGCTTCCATGTTCTGGCTATTGTAAATAGAGCTGCAATGAACATTTTGGTACATGACTGTTTTTGAATTACGGTTTTCTCAGGGTATATGCCCAGTAGTGGGATTGCTGGGTCGTGCATTTACTGTTTGTAGATTTTTTGATGATGGCCATTCTGACCAGTGTGAGATGATATCTCATTGTAGTTTTCCTTTGCATTTCTCTAATGATTAATGATGTTGAGCATCCTTTCATGTGTCTGTTGGCAATCTATATATCTTCTTTGGAGAAATGTCTGTTTAGGTCTGCCATTTTTCGATTGGGTTGTTTGTTTTTTTAATATTGAGCTGCATGAGCTGCTTGTAAATTTTGGAGATTAATCCTTTGTCAGTTGCTTCATTAGCAAATATTTTCTCCCATTCTGAGGGTTGTCTTTTCGCCTTGTTTATGGTTTCCTTTGCTGTGCAAAAGCTTTTAAGTTTCATTAGGTCCCATTTGTTTATTTTTGTTTTCATTTCCATTTCTCTAGGAGGTGGGTCAAAAAGGATCTTGCTGTGATTTATGTCATAGAGTGTTCT
>NC_041219.1:24760306-24760930 GCF_002837175.3 Physeter macrocephalus
AATCCATTTTGAGTTTATTTTTGTGTATGGTGTTAGGGAGTGTTCTATTTTCATTCTTTACATATAGCTGTCCAGTTTTCCCAGCACCACTTATTGAAGAGGCTGTCTTTTCTCCACTGTATATTCTTGCCTCCTTTATCAAAGATAAGGCGACCATATGTGCGTGGGTTTATCTCTGGGCTTTCTATCGTGTTCCATTGATCTATATTTCTGTTTCTGTGCCACTACCATACTGTCTTGATTACTGTAGGTTTGTAGTATAGGCTGAAGTCTGGGAGCCTGATTCCTCCAGCTCCGTTTCTCTTTCTCAAGATTGCTTTGGCTATTCGGGGTCTTTTGTGTTTCCATACAGACTGTGAAATTTTTTGTTCTAGTTCTGTGAAAAATGCCAGTGGTAGTTTGATATGGATTGAATAGAATCTGTAGATCACTTTGAGTAGTAGAGTCATTTTCACAATGTTGATTCTTCCAATCCAAGAACATGGTGTATCTCTCCATCTATTTGTATCATCTTTAATTTCTTTCATCAGTGTCTTATAATTTTATGCATACATGTCTTTTGTCTCCTTAGGTAGGTTTCTTCCTAGATATTTTATTCTTTTTGTTGCAATGGTAAATGGGATT
>NC_041219.1:24761679-24763314 GCF_002837175.3 Physeter macrocephalus
AAACCCACTTGATCATAGTGTATGATCCTTTTAATGTGCTGTTGGATTCTGTTTGCTAGTATTTTGTTGAGGATTTTTGCATGTATGTTCATCAGTGATATTGGCCTGTAGTTTTCTTTCCATGTGACATCTTTTTCTGGTTTTGGTATCTGAGTGATGGTGGCCTTGTAGAATGAGTTTGGGAGTTTTCCTGCCTCTGCTATATTTTGGAAGAGTTTGAGAAGGATAGGTGTTAGCTCTTCTCTAAATGTTTCGTAGAATTCGCTTGTGACGCCATCTGGTCCTGGACTTTTGTTTGTTGGAAGATTTTTAATCACAGTTTCAATTTCAGTGCTTGTGATTGGTCTGTGTATAGATTTGAGTCTCCTCCCTTATTTTTCTTGATAAGTCTGGCTAATGGTTTATAAATTTTGTTTATCTTCTCAAAGAACCAGCTTTTAGTTTTTTGATCTTTGCTATTGTCTCCTTCATTTCTTTTTCATTTATTTCTGATCTGATCTTTATGATTTCTTTCCTTCTGCTAACTTTGGGATTTTTTTGTTCTTCTTTCTCTAATTGCTTTATGTGTACGGTTAGGTTGTTTATTTGAGATGTTTCTTGTTTCTTAAGGTAGGATTGTATTGCTATAAACTTCCCTCTTAGAACTTCTTTTGCTGCATCCCATAGGTTTTAGGTTGTCATGTTTTCATTGTCATTTGTTTCTATGTATTTTTTTATTTCCTCTTTGATTTCTTCAGGGATCTCTTGGTTATTAAGTAGTGTGTTGTTTAGCCTCCATGTGGTTGTATTTCTTACAGACTTTTTCCTGTAATTGATATCTAGTCTCATAGGGTTGTGGTCGGAAAGGATACTTGATACAATTTCAATTTTCTTAAATTTACCAAGGCTTGATTTGTGACCCAAGATATGACCTATCCTGGAGAATGTTCCATGAGCACTTGAGAAGAAAGTGTACTCTGTTGTTTTTGGATGGAATGTCCTATAAATATCAATTAAGTCCATCTTGGTTAATGTATCATTTAAAGCTTGTGTTTCCCTATTGATTTTCATTTTGGATGATCTGTCCATTGGTGAAAGTGGGGTGTTAACGTCCCCTAATATGATTGTGTTACTGTCGATTTCCCCTTATATGGCTGTTAGTAGTTGCCTTATGTGTTGACGTGCTCCTATGTTGAGTGCATAAATATTTACTATTGTTATATCTTCTTCTTGGATCGATCCTTTGATCATTATGTAGTGTCCTTCTTTGTCTCTTGTAATAGTCTTTGTTTTAAAGTCTATTTTGTCTGATATGAGCATTGCTGCTCCAGCTTTCTTTTGATTTCCATTTGCATGGAATACCTTTTTCCATCCCCTCACTATCAGTCTGTATGTGTCCCTACGTCTGAAGTGGGTCTCTTGTAGTCAGCATGTATATGGATCTTGTTTTTGTATCCATTCAGCCAGTCTGTGTCCTTTGATGGAGCATTTAATCCATTTACATTTAAGGTAATTATCAATATGTATATTCCTATTACCATTTTCTTAATTGTTTTAGGTTTGTTATTGTAGGTCTTTTCCTTCTCTTGTGTTTCCTCCCTAGAGAATTTTCTTTAGCATTTGTTGTAAAGCTGGTTTGGTGGTGCTGAATTCTCT
>NC_041219.1:24763531-24767851 GCF_002837175.3 Physeter macrocephalus
CACTTTAAATATGTCCTGCCACTCCCTTCTGGCTTGCAGAGTTTCTGCTGAAAGATCAGCTGTTAACTTTGTGTGGATTCGGTTATGTGTTATTTGTTGTTTTTCTCTTGCTGCTTTTAATATTTTTTCTTTGTATTTAATTTTTGATAGTTTGATTAATATGTGTCTTGGCGTGTTTCTCCTTGGATTTATCCTGTATGGGACTCTCTGTGCTTCCTGGACTTGATTATCTGTTTCCTTTCCCGTATTAGGGAAGTTTTCAACTGTAATCTCTTCAAATACTTTCTCAGTCCCTTTCTTTTTCTCTTCTTCTTCTGTGACCCCTATAATTCAAAGGTTGGTGTGTTTAATGTTGTGCATTTAATGTTGTCCCAGTGGTCTCTGAGACTGTCCTCAATTCTTTTCATTCATTTTCTTTATTCTGCTCTGCAGTAGTTATTTTCACTCTTTTATCTCCAGGTTACTTATCCATTCTTCTGCCTCAGTTATTCTGCTCTTGATCCCTTCTAGAGAAATTTTAATTTCATTTATTGTGTTTTTCATCACTGTTTGCTCTTTAGTTCTTCTAGGTCCTTGTTAAATGTTTCTTGTATTTTCTCCATTCTATTTCCAAGATTTTGGATCATCTTTACTATCATTATTCTGAATTCTTTTTCAGGTAGAGTGCCTATTTCCTCTTCAGTTTTTCGGTCTGGTGGGTTTTTGCCTTGCTCCTTCATCTGCTGTGTGTTTCTCTGTCTTCTCATTTTGCTTAACTTACTTGTTTGGGATCTCCTTTTCGCAGGCTGCAAGTTTGTACTTCCATTTGTTGTTGGTGTCTGCCCCCAGTGGCTAAGGCTGGTTCAGTGTGTTGTGTAGGCTTCCTGGTGGAGGGGCCTAGTGCCTGTGTTCTCGTGCATGAGGCTCGATCTTGTCTTTCTGGTGGGCAGGTCCACGTCTGGTGGTGTGTTCTGGGGTGTCTGTGAGCTTATTATGATTTTAAGCAGCCTGTCTGCTAATGGGTGGGGTTGTGTTCCTGTGTTGCTAGTTTTATGGCATAGGGTGTCCAGCACTGTAGCTTGCTGGTCGTTGAGTGGAGCTGGGTCTTGGCATTGAGATGGAGATCTCTGGGAGATTTTCACCGTTTCATATTTCGTGGAGCTGGGAGGTCTCTTTTGGACTAGTGTACTGAACTTGGCTCTCCCACCTTGATGGCATAGCCCTGATGCCTGGCTGGAGTACCAAGAGCTTGTCCTCTTCATGGCTCAGAATAAAAGAGAGGAAAAAAAGAAAAAGAAGATAAAGTGAAATAAAATAAAATAAAGTAAAATAAAATAAAGTTATTAAAATAAAAAAATAA
Organism: Physeter macrocephalus; assembly: GCF_002837175.3. Classification (NCBI taxonomy): domain Eukaryota; kingdom Metazoa; phylum Chordata; class Mammalia; order Artiodactyla; family Physeteridae; genus Physeter; species Physeter macrocephalus. Next base: position 24,764,871 of record NC_041219.1, read on the forward strand.
TTTTTAAGAAAAAAGTTTTTTAATTAAAAACAAACAAAAAACCTGACAGACACATCCCTAGGACAAATGGTAAAAACAAAACTATACAGACAATATCACCCAGAGAAGCATACACATACACATTCACAAAAAGAGAAAAAGTGAAAAAATATATATATATCGTTGTTCCCAAAGTCCACCTCCTCAATTTGGGATGATTTGTTGTCTATTCAGCTATTTAACAGATTCAGGGTATATCAAGTTGATTGTGGAGATTTAATCTGCTGCTCCTGAGGCTGCTGGGAGAGATTTCCCTTTCTCTTCTTTGTTCGCACAGCTCAGGGGTTCAGCTTTCGATTTGGACCCACCTCTGCATGTAGATCGCCTGAGGGCGTCTGTTCTTTGCTCAGACAGGACGGGGTTAAAGGAGCAGCTGATTCGGTGGCTCTGGCTCACTCAGGCCGGGAGAGGGAGGGGTATGAATGCGGGACGAGCCTGTGGCGGCAGAGGCCGGCGTGACACTTCACCAGCCTGAGGCGCAACGTGTTGTCTCCCGGGGAAGTTGTCCCTGGATCACGGCATCCTGGCCGTGGTGCGCTGCCCAGGCTCCCGGGAGGGGAGGTGTCGATAGTGACCTGTGCATGCACATAGGCTTCTTGGTGGCTGCAGCAGCAGCCTTAACATCTCATGCCCGTCTCTGGGGTCCTCACTGATAGCGGCGGCTCGCACCCATCTATGGAGCTCATTTAGGTGGCGCTCTTTTTTTTTTTTTTTTTGTGGTACGCGGGCCTCTCACTGCTGTGGCCTCTCCCGTCTCGGAGCACAGGCTCCGGACACGCAGGCCCAGCGGCCATGGCTCACGGGCCCAGCCGCTCCGCGGCACGTGGGATCCTCCCAGAACGGGGCGCGAACCCGGTTCCCCTGCATCGGCAGGCGGACGCACAACCACCGCGCCACCAGGGAGGCCCTAGGTGGCGCTCTTAATCCCCTCTCCTCGTGCACCAGGAAACAAAGAGGTAAGAAAAGAGGGAAGAAAAAGTCTCTTGTCTCTCCAGCAGCTCCAGACTGTTTCCCGGACTCCCTCTCGGCTAGCTGTGGTGCAGTAGACTCCTTCAGGCCGTGTTCACGCAGCCAACCCTAGTCCTCTCCCTGGGATCCGACCTCCAAAGCCCGAGCCTTAGCTCCCAGCCACCGCCCACCCTGGCGGGTGAGCAGACAAGCCTCTTGGGCTGGTGAGTGCTGGTCAGCACTGATCCCCTGTGCGTGAATCTCTCCGCTTTGCCCTCCGCACCTCTGTTGCTGCCCTCTCCTCCGTGGCTCTGAAGCTTCCCCCCTCTGCCACCCGCAGTCTCTGCCCGCAAAGGGGCTTCCTAGTGTGTGGAAACCTTTCCTCCTTCACAGCTCCCTCCCACTGGTGCCGGTCCTGTCCCGATTCTTTTGTCTCTGTTTTTTCTTTTTTCTTTTGCCCTACCCAGGTACGTGGGGAGTTTCTTGCCTTTTGGGAGAGCTGAGGTCTTCTGCTAGCGTTCAGTAGGTGTTCTGTAGGAGTTGTTCCACATGTAGATGTATTTCTGATGTATTTGTGGTGAGGAAGGTGATCTCTGCGTCTTCCTCTTCCACCATCTTGAAGCTCCTCCTAGAAGCATGTTTTATAACAAGATAGATAAGTGGGATAAACCCACCTCCTAAAATTAGTCTCTGATTGAGTCAAAAAACAAAACCTAAGTATATTTTCTCATTAAGAGGTTATCTAAAAGTAAGAAACAAACAAACAAATCCTTAAAAAAATAAAAAGTGAAAATAAGGTCTTAGCTTGAATGTGGGGAGGGAGGTGAGGGGAAAAAAAATTAAAGATGATACCACATGCCATTGTTTTTTTGATGTTTTTAACTTGGTCAACTGGGAGGATCATAGTATTATATATTTATTTGGGAAGATGACCTACCTTAATGTTCTAGAATTATCAGCATTTTATTTTCCACTATTGAGTTATCTTTGCTCACATTCCTTTGCCATGTTTCCATGGAAGAATAATTGTCTCTTAAGGGAGGATTTTATTTTAAATTTCATAAACTCCTTTCATCTGTCTCTACTTCCATGACATATTCTACAAATGTTAATTCCACAGTGTCTTTTTCTGTCCTAAGTAACAATTGCAGTATTGACAGAAATTACTAAAGAAAGTACATCTGTTCAGTAAATAGGAATTGAATACGTATTAAGAACCAAGCATTCTGCTAGGCACAGGTGATAAAAAACATGAAAAGGGGTCAGTCACTACGGAGCTTGTGGTCTGTTAGGAGACTTAATCACATAAATAAATGTATTTTCCGTTTAATGAGATAAATGCAAGGGGCAGTGAGGACACAGTCTTGAGGAATAGGAAGGAGGGAGTTCGTTACAGCATAGGTAAGTTGGCAACCAAGAAACTCTCCTTGGAAATTGTTACTCCTGAGCTGTTGAAAACTTGAGAGAAAAAGAAACAGAGGGACTGGAGGGGGAAGGAGAAAAACAAGGGGGAGAGAGAGAGAGAGAGAGAATGTTTAAAGAAGAAATGGGTTACTATAAACCAACTGGGACTAAAGTGACATCATAGGTCATAAAATTTAAAGTAACAAAAGTAGTAATTATTTTTATTACTATGTTTACCACCAGAAAAAGAAGAAACTTAGATTAATTATATCATTCATTTAATAGTTTTCAAAAATTGGAAAAACACAGAGGAAGCTGCAAAATGAGGCATGAAGACAATGACAATCAGCCTCACCTGTTTTCTCCTCATGCTGTCTTCAGAAGCATGTGCACAATATAGAGAAAGAAAGATTGTACACAAGACAGAAGAAAGCTCTTTGGGCTTTTATGCATATAGGATGTCTTACCAAGGGTAACTTTTTTTTTTTTTTAATTTTTTATTTATTTATTTATTTATTTTTGGCTGTGTTGGGTCTTCATTTCCGTGTGAGGGCTTTCTCTAGTTGCAGTGAGCGGGGGCCACTCTTCAT
>NC_041219.1:24767948-24778676 GCF_002837175.3 Physeter macrocephalus
GCGCAGGCTCAGTAGTTGTGGCTCACGGGCCCAGTTGCTCCGCGGCATGTGGGATCTTCCCAGACCAGGGCCCGAACCCGTGTCCCCTGCATTGGCAGGCAGATTCTCAACCACTGCACCACCAGGGAAGCCCAGGGTAACATTTTTAATAGTGTGCCCTACTTGAGATGGCTTTAACTTTTTTCAACTATTCATATAGTTTGTTTTTTTGTGTTTATTTTGTGGTATGCGGGCCTCCACTGTTGTGGCCTCTCCCGTTGTGGAGCACAGGCTCCGGTTGCACAGGCCCAGCGGCCATGGCTCACGGGCCCAGCTGCTCCGCGACATGTGGGATCTTCTCGGATCGGGGCACGAACCCGTGTCCCCTGCATCGGCAGGCAGACTGTCAACCACTGCGCCACCAGGGAAGCCCTATTCATATAGTTTTTATTTGACCTTGATATATTTTGCCTTTCTGTCCTGACATGTTTGCTCTGACAAACTATAGCCAGCAATCTCTACACTCCTCCTATGAGTTTTTTGTTTCCTGGGAGTTGTGTTAACTCTTTAGGAACAAATCAAAACAAAACTATCATAACTTATACTGTTTTCACTCTTCTAGGTCCTTTGCCTTTGACATGAATTTTAGAATCAGCTTTCCAATATCTACAAAAAAGCCTACTGGGATTTTAATTAGAATTGTATTGAATCTATAGATCAGTTTTGGAAGAGTTGGTATATTAATAACAAGAGATATATCTCCATTTATTTAGATATTTTTCACTTTCTCTCAGCAATGCTTTGTGGTTTTCAGTATAAAAGTTTTGCATTCCTTTTTGTTGAATTCATCTCTAAATATTTGATTCATTTGGCACTGTTGTGAATGTTATTTTTTATTTAATTTCAATTTATGATTGCTCATTTCTAGTAAATAGAAATACAATGATTTTTATACATTAATCCTGTATCTGCAATCATGTTGAACTCACTTATTAGATCCAGTAGCTTCAATAGCTTTCATCAGATTTTATACATTGATTATCATATTGTATGTGAGTAAAGACAGTTTTACTTCATTTCTAATGTAGATGCCATTTATTTCTTTTCCTTGCTTTATTGCAAAGACTAGAACATCCCATACAATATTGAACAGAAGTGGTGGGTGTGAACATCTTTGTCTTATTCCTGATCTTAAGAAGAAAGTATTCAATTTTTTACAGTTATATATGATATTAGCTATAGGCTATTCATAGATGCCCATTATCAGACGGAGATTGAGAAAGTTCCCTTCTATTCCTAGTTTGCTGAGAGCTTTATAATTAGAAATAGGTGTTAGATTTTGTTAAATGTTTTTCTGTCTATTCAGATGATAACATTTTTCCTATTTATTAATGTGATAAATTATGTTGATTTATTTTTGAATGTTAAAGCAATCTTGCATTTCTGGGATGAACACCACTTGGTCACAATATAATGTCAATTGTATGCATTTTTGGATATTATTAGCAAAAACTTGGTGTAGAAGTTTTGCATATATGTTGATGAGGAGTATTGGTTATTGTTATGTTGTTTTTATTTTCATTCAATTCAAATACTTTTTAGTTTCCCTTTTCTTTTTTTCTCCTTTGACCCCTTGATTCCCTAGAATTGTGTTATTTAGATAACACATATTTAGAACATTTTAATTTTTTACTGATTTCTAATTTAATTCCATTTTGGTCTTATGACCTAGAATTAAGCTTGCCAGATAAAATACAGGCTATCTAGTCAATTTTAATTTTAGGTAAACATCAAATATTTTTTAGTATAAGTATGTTTCAAGTATAACATGGGGCATACTTTTTAAAAAAATATTATTTGATGAAGAGAATGAAGAGAAGAGCCACAGACTGGGAGAAAATATTTGCCAAAGACACATCTGATAAAGGACTGCCATCCAAAATACACAAAAAACTCTTAAATCTCAGCAGTGAGAAAACAACCTGATGAAAAAAAAAACAACAACAACTGGCTAAAGACTTTAAACAGACACCTCACTGAAAAAATAAAAATAAAAAGATATACAGATAGCAAATAAGCATATGAAAAGATATTCCATATCATATATCATCAGGGAAGTATAAATTAAAACAACAATGAGATACCATTACATATCTATTAGAATGACCAAAATCCAGAACATTCACAGCACCAAATGCTAGTGAGGATGTGGAACAGCAGAAACTCATTCATTGCTGGTGGGAATGAAAAATGGTCCAGACATTTTGGAAGACATTTTGGTGGTTTCTTACAAAACTAAACATATTATTAACATCCAATCCAGTAATTACAGTCCTTGGTATTTACTTAAAGGAGCTGAAAATTTATATCCACACAAAAACCTGCACAAGGATGTTTATAAAAGATTTATTCACCATTGCCAAAACTTGGAAGCAGCCCAGATGTCCTTCAGTGGGTGATAAAACTGTGGTACATCCAAACAGTAGAAGTATTATTCAACACTAAGAAGAAGTGAACTATCAAGCCATGAAAAGATATGGACGAACCTTAAATGCCTAGTACTAAGTGAAGGAAGCCAATCTGAAAAGGATACATGCTGTATGATTCCAACTATGTGACATTCTGATAAAGGCAAAACTATAGAGATAGTAAAAAGATCAGTGGTTTCCAGGCATTAGTGGGGAGGAAGGGATGAATAGGTAGAGCACAGAAGATTTGTCAGGCAGTGAAAATACTCTGAATGATGCTATAATGGTGGATACAATTCATTATACATTTATCCAAATCTATAGAATGTACAACCCAAGAGTGAACAGTAATGTAAATTGTGAACTTGGGGTGATAATGATATATCAATGTAGGCTCATCAGTTGAAACAAATGGACAACCTGGTGGGGGATGTTGATAATGGGGAAGGCTGTGCATGTGTGGGAGCAGAGGGTATAGAGGATATCCCTGTACTTTCCTCTCAATTTTGCTGTGAAACTAAAACTGCTTTAAAAAAGTGAAGTCTGTAATAAAAAATAAATATCATTTGATGTTTATCTAATATTTAAATACAGCCATGTGTCCTTTTTTTGCTTTCATTTAACTGGCAACCTAAATATAGTTTATCTTGGTAAATGTTCTGTGTATATTTGAAAAAAAATGTTTAATATTCTGTTATTGTCTACTGGAGTTTCTGTAAAAAGTAGTCAACTTAAGTTTGGTTGATAGTATTTTTCAGTCTATTATATTCTTACTGATTTTCTGCCTACTTGTCCTATTAATAATTGAAAGAGATATTGAAATCTCTCATTATATTTGTGGATTTGTGTATTTCTTCTTGAAGTTCTATCACTTCTTGCTTTGAGTATTTGAAGCTCTGTTATAAGTGCATAAGTGTTTAGAATTATTGGTTCCTCTTGATGAATTGACCCCTTTATCATTACAACATGAAATTTTTTTGCCCAGAGTAATATTTTTTCTCTGAAATCTACTTTGTTGTTGTTAATATAGTCTCTCCAGCTTTCTTTTGATGACTTTGAGCATGGCATTTTTTGTATTCTTTTACTTTTATCCTATTTGTACTTAAACTGAGTTTCCTCTAGTGTATAACTTGGTCTTGTTTGTTTATATCCATTATGCCTATTTCTTCCTTATAATGATGTTCAGACTATTTATATTTGATATGATTATTAATATGATTAGGTATAAGTCTATTATCTTGCTATTTGTTTCTGTTTATCTCAGCTGTTCTTTATTGTTTTTTTCCCATTGATACATTTTATCTTCTGTGTTCTGTGTTCCATGTCTTTAACTTATCATAGTCTACCTGTTAGTGATATTATACCATATCATGTAAAGTATAGGAATCTTAAAATAGTATACTCTCAGATTTTCCCTCTTCTTTTACTGCTATATATGTCATAAACCCCAAACTACATTATCATTATTTTTGTTTACCCTAAACTATAAACCCTCTGAAGACAGGTGTTATGTCTTCTGGGCTTACTAGTGAATGACCACTGCCTAGCATACAGCTTTATATGAAATAAGTACCCAATAAATATTTTGGGTATAAAGAAATAACAGAATAAATTAAAAGACAATATTTTAATTTTAATTAATTTTTTTGTACTCTTCCTCATACTCTGAAGGGTTTCATGGACACATTTTTGAAGACATAAATTTCAGTGACAAGAACTATTTTAATATCATTGTTTAATTCTTTCTTCTATGTCAGTTCTGGGTCAGTTTCGATTCACTAATTTTTCTGTTCATTATGATTCATATTTTCCTGCTTCTTTGCATGTCTGAAAAACTTTGGTTGTATGGCAGGCATTGCGGACTTTACTTTGTTTGCTACTCCATAGTTTTGTATATCTATATCTATATCTATATCTATCTATATCTCCTTGCGCTTTATACCAGGACACAGTTGGGTTACATGTTAACAGTTTGATCCTTTAGGTCTTTTAATATTTGTTTGGTGGGACCAGAGCAGCATTTAATCTAGGGCTAATTATTCCTCGTTTTTTATGCAAACCCCTTCTAAATATTCTAACCAATGACCATGAGTTGTGAAGTTTTCCCCTATGGCTTTTTGGAATGAACACTGTTCCCAGCCTTATATAAGTACTGGATACTCCTCCCTCTAACTCTTTTGGATGATACTTTCCTCTACTTAAGGTAGTATTCTCAAATGCATGCACTGATTGGTATTCTGCTAATCGCTTGACAGAACCCTCTGTTGATCTCCAGAATTCTCTTTCTGTTAAGCTCTTTCTTTTTCATTACTCTGTCCTATGAACTATAGCTTCCTGGGCTTCCCTGGACCCTTAGTTCTGTCTCTTTCAACTCAGACAGATCTTCCTGGTGCTGAGTTCCCTCTCAGAGCCCTTGCTTAGGAATTCTCAAGGCAGTGATCTGGGGCAGCCATAGGGCTCACTTTGTCTTGTGCATGTTCTGATATAATGGTGTCATCCATCCAATATATGTCATTCAGTAATTTGCTTTATTTACTGAATAATAAAACTCCCAGTTTTTCCTACGTTGATATATGTGGAACTAACATAATATTTTAGTCACTGCATCACAGTCTATAAACTGATGTAATATAGTCATTTTGCCATTATTTTTGATAAACAGTTTGTTTTCTCCTAATATTTTGCTATTGTAAGCTAGATATGATACATACCTGTATATATGCTTTCTTATGCAATTATGTGGGTATTTCTTTAGGGTAGATAATCATAAGTGTCACTCAAATTTTATAGATTCAAATTATCTGTCATGGTGGCTATATTAATTACACTCCCCCAGAAGAATATAGAAGTACCATTTATTCACAGCTTCATCTCTAATTAATATAATAATTAATAATTAAGTTTTAAAACCGTTAAAATTGTGCATAAAATATCATGTATATTTCCTCTCCAGTTAAATATATATTCACCTATTTGCCCATTTTCAATAGGGATGTTTTATTATTATTTTCAAAGGATATATCCTTTCTATTTCTATATTTCTGAATATTCATGTATGAAAATTGTTATATATTACAAATATTTTCATGCAGGATTTCACTTTTTGTGTCTGATTTAAGAAGGCTTTACTTGCTTAAAGTTCATAAACATATATTTATTTTATTTTAGTATGTTTTGGGTTAAGATCTGTACATTTAAGTTTTGAATACACCTATAATTTACTTTTCTGAAAAGTATGAGCTAGGGCTCTAAATTCCTTTGTTTCCCTTTAAATGTATAGGTAATTGTCTAAATGAAATTAATTGAAAAAGGCATCCTTTCTTCACTGATGTGAAATGTCCCCTTTATTTATGCAAAATCCTCATAGACACAGCCACAGATTTTGAAGGTTTTCATTTACATTCTCTCTGTTTATCCTAGCTGTGGTACTGTGAGGTGAGCTCAGTAGACAGTATTGGTGCCTCCCTTTTCTGTGTGAAGAAACGGAGGCTCAGAATTGTTTGCTTAAGGTCAAGCAGCTCTCACCAAATTGAGGAAGAATTTAAATTACAATCTTTGAACTCCAAAGCTCATGCTCTGTTCCCCACTCTAAGGTCACGTCCAGTTTGTTTCTCTGATCTCTTGGCTCAGTAATTTTTATATAGTTTCAAGCTGTGGACAGAGTTGTTCTATTTCCCCTTCTGAAAGTACCTAATCTCAGATAACTTTTGATAGCATGTCAAAAAGTCTACATTTCTCTTTAGATTCCACCAATTTCGGGGCATGAAGGCGCAGACACAAATCAGTATGCTAGGTTCTGAGTTCTATACATACAAATTAAATAATAATTACTCAGGGGTTCCTTATTTATGCACATTGTGGATTCTTTCCTTTTCTGTGAAGGTTTATAGAACTTGAAAGATATAGCTAAAAGAAGTTGGAAGATAGAATGAAACTGTTTAACTGCTTCTTAAGACCATAGTTCCAGAAGCTTTTTATCTTTAATGAAAGTGCACCTGTAAATGATTATGCATCACCATCCATTTTCACCCATATGTGGCTGATGAGTAAGTGAAATGGAGGTTCATTAAAAATAAAAGTAAAGCAATTAGAAGGACTGCAACACAAAGATCAACACCCATTATCAGACAGAGGAAATGGTGTGCTGAAAGAGGTATTTGCTTTTCAACTAGTTTCAATCTACTGCAGGCTATGAAATGAAAATCTCTGCTTATTTTTTTGCCAGTAAATGTCAGCTATGTCATTTCTGTTTACAGATGAGTGTGTTTCAATCTGGAAATGTTTATTCTCCGCCTCTATTATAGAAAGAAAAAGATTTTTCTGGCTTGCCTCTGGGAAAACAATACTGTCTGCATTTGTATTCTGAACTAGACTAAAGGAAGAAGCATTGAAACAGGGAATTACTCTATGTGTCTGATTAGATTGCAGCTTTGGGAGCTGCAAAGCAGGTTTCATGATAATAAAAAAAGAGCAAGTAAACGAGAGAGAGATTATATACTTCTCTACTGTGGGAGAAAGGTAACATCCAAGATGTAAAATGCACGGATAAATTGTTTTCTGCACTGATTTGTGGCTTTCTATCTCAACCGTCATCCTGCTACATTAAGTTGAATATCCAATCCTTGGATCCAGATATGGAAATATTTATTATTGGGCATTTTTGGGCCTAGATTTTTAAAGTCTATCTATTAAATATCCAGTACTATATAGCTGAATTTGTAGAAAAAGAAAATTAACTACAATTATACTACTGAAATGAATTTTAGTATTGAAAAGATAGTTTTCTCCTGCTAAATGGTAGCATAAGACACAAGCAAATAATAGCAACCATATTGAGAGTCATTTTGATATTGATAAATAATTAAAATTCTGGCAAATAAATGGAGATACACTAATCTGAAGTTATTTTAGTTTGCAAAACCCAACCTATGGTTAAATAGTTTCAGGTTTGTCAGGGTGTAGATAGATTACTTGCTTAAGTGTCTTTTATGAATAGACTTTGGATAATAGTATGAAGTATACATTTGCAGAAGGAAAAAATGGTTCGTAGTTTATTTTTTCCATTAATAAGTAATCCGTTTCATTTTAAAATGTGTTTCAACTACAGAAGAAAGAAAAATAAATGTATGTGTGATACTATCTTTCAGAAATGAGCGCTGTATTGTGGTAAAACTGCTTTAAGTCTGTATTATATATTTATCACTTAGAGTTTCTTAGAAAACTATTTACAATGATAATACTTGTTTATTTTAGCTTGTTTTATAATATAAATATTTTCATGTCAATATAACTTTTTGTAAACCACAAAATATTTCTTTTGTAAACACATAAATATTTTAATGGCATTATGGTTTCTACCAGGAGGCTATACTATAATTTATTTGGTCCTTATTTTTGGACATTTAGCTTTTTTTAAATAAGCCTTTAAATTGTAAATGATGCTACAATAAACTTCCCTAATTATAAAAACTTGACAATTTTTTTGAATTTTATTTAAATTTTTTTATACAGCAGGTTCTTATTAGTCATCAGTTTTATACACATCAGTGTATACATGTCAATCCCAATCTCCCAATTCATCACACCACCACCACCACCCACCTGCCGCTTTCCCCCCATGGTGTCCATATGTTTGTTCTCTACATCTGTGTCTCAATTTCTGCCCTGCAAACCTGTTCATCTGTACCATTTTTCTAGGTTCCACTTATATGTGTTAATATATGATATTTGTTTTTCTCTTTCTGACTTACTTCACTCTGTATGACAGTTACTAGATCCATCCACGTCTCAACAAATGACCCAGTTTCGTTCCGTTTTATGGCTGAGAAATATTCCATTGTATATAAGTACCACATCTTCTTTATCCATTCGTCTGTTGATGGGCATTTAGGTTGCTTCCATGACCGGGCTACTGTAAATAGTGCTGCAATGAACATTGGGGCACATGTGTCTTTTTGAATTATGGTTTTCTCTGGGTATATGCCCAGTAGTGGAATTGCTGGATCATATGATAATTCTATTATTAGTTTTTTAAGGAATCTCCATACTGTTCTCCTGTTAGATTTTCTGATGATGCCCATTCTAACTGGTGTGAGGTGATACCTCATTGTAGTTTTGATTTGCATTTCTCTAATAATTAGTGATGTTGAGCAGCTTTTCATGGGTTTCTTGACCATCTGTATGTTGTCTGTGGAGAAATGTCAATTTACGTCTTCTGCCCATTTTTGGATTGGGTTGTTTGCTTTTTTAATATTGAGCAGCTCCATATGTTTCCTTCAAGACTGCTTTTTCTATTCAGGGTCTTTTGTGTCTCCATACAAATTTTAAGATTTTTTTTTCTAGTTCCATAAAAAATGCCTTTGATAATTTGATAGGGATTGCATTGAATCTGAAGATTGCTTTGGGTAGTATAGTCATTTTCACAATATTGATTCTTCCAATCCAAGAACATGGTATATCTCTCCATCTGCTGGTATCATCTTTAATTTCTTTCATCAGTGTCTTATAGTTTTCTTCATACTGGTGTTTTGTCTCCCTAGGTAGGTTTATTCCTAGGTATTTTATTCTTTTTGTTGCAGTGGTAAATGGTAGCGTTTCCTTAATTTCTATTTCAGATTTCTCCTCATTAGTGTAAAGGAATGCAAGAGTTTTCTGTGCATTAATTTTGTATCCTGCAACTTTACCAAATTCATTGATTAGCTCTAGTAGTTTTCTGGTGGCATCTTTAGGATTCTCTATGTATAGTATCATGTCATCTGCAAAAAGTGACAGTTTTACTTCTTCTTTTCCAATTTGTATTCCTTTTATTTCTTTTTCTTCTCTGATTGCAGTGGCTAGGACTTCCAAAACTATGTTGAATAATAGTGGTGAGAGTGGACATCCTTGTCTTCTTCCTGATCTTAGAGGAAATGCTTTCAGTTTTTCACCATTGAGAATGATGTTTCCTGTGGGTTTGTCCTATATTGCCTTTATTATGTTAAAGTAGATTCCCTCTATGCCCACTTTCTGGAGAGTTTTTATCATAAACGGGTGTTGAATTCTGTCAAAAGCTTTTTCTACATCTATTGAGGTGATAAGTCGGATCGTAGCCATGTCGTTCCTTAGGAAGACAATCGACAGATTCCACTTGATCATGTTGTATGATCCTTTTAATGTCTTGTTGGTTTCTGTTTGCTAGTATTTTGTTGAGGATTTTTGCATCTATATTCATCAGTGATATTGGTCTGTCATTTTCTTTTATTGTAGTATCTTTGTCTGGTTTTGGTATCAGGGTGATGGTGGCCTCATAGAATGAGTTTGGGAGTGTTCCTTACTCTGCAATTTTTGGAAGAGTTTGAGAAGAATGGGTTTTAGCTCTTCTCTAAATGTTTGATAGAATTCACCTGTGAAGCCATCTGATCCTGGACTTTTGTTTATTGGAAGATGTTTAATCACAGTTTCAATTTCATTACTTGTGATTGGTCTGTTCATATTTTCTATTTCTTCCTGGTTCAGTCTTGGAAAGTTATACCTTTCTAAAAATTTGTCCACTTCTTCCAGGTTGTCCATTTTACTGTCACAGAGTTGCTTGTAGTAGTCTGTTAGGATGTATTGTATTTCTGTGGTGTCTGTTATAGCTTCTCCTTTTTCATTTCTAATTTTATCAATTTGAGTCCTCTCCCTGTTCTTCTTGATGAGTCTGGCTAATGATTTATCAATTTTGTTTATCTTCTCAAAGAACCAGCTTTTAGTTTTATTGATCTTTGCTATTGTTTTCTTTGTTTCTATTTCATTTATTTCTGCTCTGATCTTTATGATTTCTTTCCTTCTGCTAACTTTGTGTTTTGTTTGTTCTTCTTTCTCTAGTTCCTTTAGGTGTAAGGTTAGATTGTTGATTTGAGATTTTTCTTGTTTCTTGATGTAGGCTTTATAGCTATAAACTTCCCTCTTAGAACTTCTTTTGCTGCATTCCATAGGTTTTGGATCGTCATGTTTTCATTGTCATTTGTTTCTAGGTATTTTTTGATTTCCTCTTTGATTTCTTCAGTGATCTCTTGGTTATTTAGTAAAGTATTGTTTAGCCTCCATGGGTCTGTGTTTTTTACGTCTTTTTCCATGTCATTCATTTCTAATCTCATAGTGTTGTCATAAAAGATGCTTGATATGATTTCAATTTTCATAAATTTACTGAGGCTTGATTTGTGACCCAAGATGTGATCTATCCTAGAGAATGTTCCATGCACACTTGAGAAGAAAGTGTAATCTGCTGTTTTGGATGGAATGTCCTATAAATATCAATTAA
>NC_041219.1:24778835-24779671 GCF_002837175.3 Physeter macrocephalus
CAGTTGCCTTATGTATTGAGGTGCTCCTATGTTGGGTGCATATATATTTATAATTGTTATATCTTCTTCTTGGAGTGATCCCTTGATCATTATGTAGTGTCCTTCCTTGTCTCTTGTAACATTCTTTATTTTAAAGTCTATTTCATCTGAAATGAGTGTTGCTACTCCAGCTTTCTTTTGATTTCCATTTGCATGGAATATCTTTTTCCATCCCCTCACTTTCAGTCTGTATGTGTCCCTAGGTCTGAACTCGGTCTCTTTTAGACAGCATATATGTGAGTCTTGTATTTGTATCCATTCAGCAAGACTGTGTTTTGGATGGAACATTTAATCCATTCACGTTTAAGGTAATTATCGATATGCATGTTCCTATGACCATTTTCTTAATTGTTTCGGGTTTGTTTTCGTAAGTCCTTTTTCTTAACCGTATGGGAGTTCCCTTGTATGTTATTTGTCATTTTTCCCTTGCTGCTTTCAATAATTTTTCTTTGTCTTTAATTTTTGCCAGTTTGATTACTATGTGTCTTGGTGTGTTTCTCCTTGGGATTTTCCTGTATGGAAGTCCCTGCACTTCCTGGAGTTGGGTGGCTATTTCCTTTCCCATGTTAGGGAAGTTTTCCTGAGTGAGATTCTTGCTGGGTAGAGTGATCTTGGTTGTAGGTCCTTCCCTTTCATCACTTTAAGTATATCATGCCACTCCCTTCTGGCTTGTAGAGTTTCTGCTGAGAAATCAGCTGTTAACCTTATGGGAGTTCCCTTGTATGTTATTTGTCATTTTTCCCTTGCTGCTTTCAATAATTTTTCTTTGTCTTTAATTTTTGCCAATTTGATTACTA
>NC_041219.1:24780003-24785096 GCF_002837175.3 Physeter macrocephalus
CTATCATTATTCTGAATTCTTTTTCTGGAAGGTTGCTTATCTCCACTTCATTTAGTTGTTTTTCTGGGGTTTTATCTTGTTCCTTCATCTGATACGTAGCCCTCTGCCTTTTCATCTTGTCTATCTTTCTGTGGATGTGGTTTTTGTTCCACAGGCTGCAGGATTGTAGTTCTTCTTGCTTCTGCTGTCTGCCTTCTGGTGGATGATGCTGTCTAAGAGGCTTTTGCAAGTTTCCTGATGGGAGGGACTGGTTGTGGGTAGAGCTGGCTGTTGCTCTGGTGGGCAGAGCTCAGTAAAACTTTAATCCACTTGAGTTCGGATGTCTGGGGCTGGGTTCCCTCCCTGTTGGGTGTTTGGCCTGAGGCAACCCAACACTGGAGAATACTTGGGCTCTTTGCTGGGGCTAATGGCGGATTCTGGGAGGGCTCACTCCAAGGAGTACTTCCCAGAACTTCTGCTGCCAGTGTCCCTGTCCCCATGGTGAGCCACAGCCACCCCCTGCCTCTGCAGGAGTCCCTCCAACACTAGCAGGTCCAGTGTCCCTGTCCCCATGGTGAGCCACAGCCACCCCCTGCCTCTGCAGGAGTCCCTCCAACACTAGCAGGTAGGTCTGGTTCAGTCTCCCCTGGGGTCACTGCTCCTTCCCCTGGGTCCCAGTGCGCACACTACTTTGCTTGTGCCCTTCGAGAGTGGAGTCTCTGTTTCCCCCAGTCCTGTCGAAGTCCTGCAATCACATCCCACTAACCTTCAAAATCTGATTCTCTAGGAATTCCTCCTCCTGTTGCTCTACCCCCATGTTGGGAAGCATGACGTGGGGCTCAGAACCTTCACTCCAGTGGGTGGACTTCTGTAGTATAAGTGTTCTCCAGTCTGTGAGTCACCCACCCAGCAGTTATGGGATTTGATTTTACTGTGATTGCACCCCTGCTACCGTCTCATTGTGGCTTCTCCTTTGTCTTTCCACGTGGGGTATCTTTTTTGGTGAGTTCCAGTGTCTTCCTTTCGATGATTGTCCAGCAGCTAATTGTGATTCTGGTGTTCTCGCAAGAGGGAGTGAGAGCACATCCTTCTACTCTGCCATCTTTGTTCAGGGCCCCCTAGACAAATTTTGAGAAATAAAATTACTGGACATGAGGTCATCGGAATTTTTAAGGTCCTTGATACACAGTGACAATTGAATTCTACTATAGTTGCCACAAGTGGTGTCCACTGTGGCCTTGATCGTGAGACAGCATGCAACTGAGGTTATCCCTGAGGTTTCCTCCCACACGTACTCAGAAGCCTCCATTGCTGGAGAAACAGACTGATAGGAGAGTGGATTCTTTGACTTTTCAAAATAACTTTTAAAAAAATAGCAATGATTATAGTATAGAAAGCCAAAACCTTTCATTTTCAAGAGTCATGTTTTTTCAGAGAATGAAATAATTCAAAACAGAACAAAAACTCAGACTCTGGAAAAATAACCTGTAGTTTCCACATATAATACACAAAATACCCAGTCATATATGTGAGCAGGTCCTAGGATGCATATCATCTTACACACACCTCCCTAAATTCTATGTCCTTTTCTAATTATTTTTCTTTGCATTATATAGGTTTTAATCCAGTTTTAATTTTATATTTAACCCAGTTTTACCTCTAAGGAAGAGTAGAAGAGGCTCGTAAGAATATTGTCCTTGGACCATTCTCTTTCTCAGGGAGACATTTCCAGGGTACAAAACCTGTGATGTGAAATGCCTTGCTCAGGACATCAAGGCATTTGCTTAGATAATAATTTATCAGCACATACTATGACTAGCATTTTTTTTACAAAAGCAACTGGTATCAAGGCGGTGTGTATATGCACCCAAAAATTGAAGAAAGGGTATTTAATTTAATGAAGTAGTCCATGAACATTTCCACCTTGAATTGCTAGAGACAGGGGCAAAATTTCTATTGTTCTTTATGATTCTGCTACATTGTAAGTGCTCAACCAGCAGAAAATTGTAACTGTCAGGATGGAAAACCTCTTTATGACAATGATGTGGTATAAGTATGAATTTGTTGTTTAAAAAAAGGTTCGTATCAATAAAAACTCTCATGTGTCTAAATATATCTCCCTTTATTTTTTTCAAAATGAAATCTCTACACAATCTCTCTTCTTTGAGCCACATGAATCAGCTTAAACAATAAATGATGTTCATTTCACATATCCAACTATAAAAAACTAAGCTTCGATACTACCATGTATTGGATAATTGGAGATGTCTTATTGGAGATTGTTAAACTGTTGTTAGCATAGTGATTACTAACTTTAAATTTTTCTATAGAAAAAATATATTTTCATTTGAAAATGAAATAAAATCTAAAGTTTGAAAGACTAGTATACTGAAACATGACTTAACATTATTGTTGAACTATGGTAATTAAACCAGGGTGGCAGAACCTATGTTGAAATGGATAGAAGTTGGAAACTTTGGTTCCTACTTAGAAAATGTTCTAGAGAGCTGTATCTGTCTTTATGGTGAATTGACTCTTAGTGAAAACCTTTTGAAGTTTGTTACTGTGTGAATGGCTTGAGAATGAGCAGATTTGACAGTATGTCCCAAACTGAAAATTTTTGTCCACCTTATCCACAAAACCTGTTTTTTCTCCCTTGTTTCCCAACTCAGTTAGCTTTAGCAGTCTACCTTTAATAGCTCCTGCCTGCAATTTGACAGGCATTCTGAGCACCTCCATTTCCCTTGCTTCCCACAGGCAAATACCAGTCTTACATTTCCACCAGGGATTCACATCCATCCACTTCTTTATATCCTTGAAATCCCTCTGCTTGACCAGGTCATCTGAATTACTGCACGCCTCCTGCCTCTAATTGATTTTCCTCTTTCCCATTTGTAAAATATGACCAGAGCTATTCTGTAACATGCAAACATGATCATATCTTCCTGCTTAAAACTATTTGGCAACAAACTACTGCTCTGAAAATATGCAAACTTCATGTCATGGCTTGTAAAATATTTGATAGCTACTTTCTACCCTGAATTAAGCCCCATCCCTGGTGTTTCATGCAGCCAACAAACCCCACTTCCTCTGCACCTAACTTTTCCAGCTTTTCTGAACTTCTTTCAGCTTCTAGAATTACACAAACTTTCATGCCTCTGAGCATTTGCACATGCTTTTCTCTGCCAGCAAAACTCCCGGTCCTGCCAGGAAAATTCTTAATCCTCATTTTTGATTACCTAATTTCCATTCATCCTTTTGGCTAATGGATTTCAAACACATTTTTGGTCATGACCCATCTTAAAAAATATATTTTACATCCAACCCAGATCTCTCTCACACATAGACACAAACTAAACTGAAAAATATTTCATGAAACAATATTCATGCATTTTATTGCAATTCTACTCTCTTCTACTCTAATTGATTTACTAAATTGATTTTACAACCACAAGTTGAAAAAACACAGCTTAAATTCTCTTTCAGATTTTTCATCATTAGTGTATAGGAATGCAAGAGATTTCTGTGCATTAATTTTTTATCCTTCTACCTTACCAAATTCATTGATTAGCTGTAGTAGTTTTCTGGTAGTGTCTTTAGGATTCTCTGTGTATAGAATCATGTCATCTGAAAACAGTGACAGATTTACTTCTTTTTTTCCGATTTGGATTCCTTTTATTTCTTTTTCTTCTCTGATTGCTGTGGCTAAAACTTCCAAAACTATGTTGAATAATAGTGGTGAGAGTGGGCAACCTTGTCTTGTTCCTGATCTTAGTGGAAATGGTTTCAGTTTCTCACCATGAAGAATGATGTTGGCTGTGGGTTTGTCATATATGACCTTTATTATGTTGACATAAGTTCCCTCTTTGCCTATTTTCTGGAGGGATTTTATCATAAATTGGTGTTGAATTTTGTTGAAATCTTTTCCTGCACCTACTGAGATGATCATATGGTTTTTCTCCTTCAATTTATTAATATGGTGTATCACATTGATTGATTTGCATATATTGAAGAATCCTTGCATTCCTGGGATAAACTGCAGGAAACACTCCCATGTACCATTGCAGCAAAAAGAATAAAATACCTAGGAATAAACCTACCTAAGGAGACAAAAGACCTGTATGTAGAAAACTATTAGACACTGATGAAAGAAATTAAGATGATACAAACAGATGGAGAGATATACCATGTTCTTGGATTGGAAGAATAAACATTGTGAAAATGACTATACTACCCAAAGCAATACACAGATTCAGTGCAATCCCTATCAAACTACCTATGGAATTCTTCGCAGAACTAGAACAAAAAATTTCAGAATTTGTATTGAAACACAAAAGACCCCAAATAGCCAAAGCAATCTTAAGAAAGAAAAACAGCTATAAAACTCTTAGTGGACAATATAGGCCAAACATTCTATGACATATCACAGCAAGATCCTTTTTGACCCACCTCCTAGAGAAATGGAAATGAAAACAAAAATAAACAAATGGGACCTAATGAAACTTCAAAGCTTTTGCACAGCAAAGGAAACCATAAAGAAGATGAAAAGACAACTATCAGAATGGGAGAAAATATTTGCAAATGAAGCAACTGACAAAGGATTAATCTCCAAAATTTACAAGCTGCTCATGCAGCTCAATATCAAGAAAACAAACAATCCAAAAATGGGCAGAAGGCATAAATAGGCATTTCTCCAAAGAAGATATACAGATAGCCAACAAACACATGAAAGAATGCTCAACATCACTAATCATTAGAGAAATGCAAATCAAAACTACAATGAGGTATCACCTCACACCAGTCAGAATGGCCATCATCAAAAAAGTACTGGCACCCAAACAAAAATATAGATCAATGGAACAGGATAGAAAGCCCAGAGATAAACCCATGCACTTATGGTCAATTAACCTACAACAAAGGAGGCAAGAATATACAATGAAGAAAAGACAGTCACTTCAATAAGTGGTGCTGGGAGAACTGCACAGCTACATGTAAAAGAATGAAATTAGAACACTCCCTAACACCATACACAAAAATAAACTCAAAATGGATTAAAGACCTAAATATAAGGCCAGACACTGTAAAACTCTTAGAGGAAAACATAGGAAGAACAC
>NC_041219.1:24785305-24836894 GCF_002837175.3 Physeter macrocephalus
TACCACAGTGTTCATTGCAGCTCTATTTACAATAGCCAGGACATGGAAGCAACCTAAGTGTCCATCAACAGATGAATGGATAAAGAAGATGTGGCACATATATACAATGGAATATTTCTCAGCCATAAAAAGAAACGAAATTGAGTTATTTGTAGTGAGGTGGTTGGACCTAGATTCTGTCATGCAGAGTGAAGTAAGTCAGAAAGAGAAAAACAAATAATGTATGCTAACACATATATATGGAATCTTAAAAAAAAAGGTTCTGAAGAACCTAGGAGCAGGACAGGAATAAAGACGCAGATGTAGAAAATGGACTTGAGGACACAGGGAGGGGGAAGGGTAAGCTAGGACGAAGTGAGGGAATGGCATGGACTTATATATACTACCAAATGTAAAATAGATACCTAGTGGGAAGCAGCAGCATACCACAGGGAGATCAGCTCGGTGCTTTGTGACCACCTAGAGGGGTGGGATATGGAGGGTGGGAAGGAGACGCAAGAGGGAGGAGATATGGGGATATATGCATATGTATAGCTGATTCACTTTGTTATAAAGCAGAACTAACACACCATTGTAAAGCAATGATACTCCAATAAAGATGTTTAAAAAAAAACAACACAGCTTAAATACCATTTCCTCTAAGAAATCTTCCTTTTTTTTTTTAACTTTTTATTTTTTGTTGGAATATAGTTGATTAACAATATTGTGTTAGTTTCAGGAGTAGAACAAAGTGATTCAATTATACATATACATGAATCTATTCTTTTTCAAATTCTTTTCCCAACTAAGTTGTTACAGAATATTGAGCAGAGTTCCCTGTGCTATACAGAAGGTCCTTGTTGGTTATCCATTTTAAATATATCAGTGTGTATATGTCAATCCCAAACTCCCTAACTATCCCTCCCCCTGCACCCTTCCCTCCTGGTACCCATAAGTTCATTCTTTAAGTCTGTGAGTCTGTTTCTGCTTGTAAACAAGTTCATTTATATCATTTTTTTAGATTCTGCATATAAGCAATATCATATGATATTTCTCTTTTTCTGTCTGACTTACTTCACACAGTATGACAGTCTCTAAGTCCATCCATGTTGCTGCAAATGGCATTATTTCATTCTTTTTAATGGCTGAGTAATATTCCATTGTATATATGTACCACATCTTCTTTATCCATTCTTCTGTCTGTTGACATTTAGGTCGTTTCCATGTCTTGGCTATTGTAAACAGTGCAGCAATGAATATTGGGGTGCATGTATTCTTTTGGGCCATGTTTTTCTCCAGGTATATGTCCAGGAGTAGGATTGCAGGATCATATGGTAGTTCTATTTTTAGTTTCTTAAGAAACTTCCATACTGTTCTCCATAGTGGTTGCACCAATTTACATTCCCACCAACAGTGTAGCAGGGTTCCCTTCTCTCCACACCCTCTCCAGCATTTATTGTTTGTGGATTTTTTGATGATAGCCATTCTGAGTGGTGTGAGGTGATATCTCATTGTAGTTTTGATTTACATTTCTCTAATAATTAGCAATGTTGAATATCTTTTCTTGTGCCTCTTGGCCATCTGTATGTCTTCTTTGGAGAAATGTCTATGTAGGTGTTCTGCCCATATTTTTATTGAGCTTTTTGTTTTGATACTATTAAGCCACACGAGCTGTTTGTAAATTTTGGAAGCTTATCCCTTATCAGTCACATCATTTGCAAATATTTTCTCCCACTCTCTGTGTTGTCTTTTTGTTTTGTTTATGGTTTCCCTTGCTGTGCAAAAACTTGAGTTTAATTAGGTCCCATTTGTTTATTTGTGTTTTTATTTCCATTACTATGGGAGACAGATCAAAAGAGACATTAATGTGATTTATGTCAGTGTGTTCTGCCTATGTTTTCCTCTAAGAGCTTTATACTTTTCAGTTTCAGATTTAGGTCTTTAATTTTGAGTTTAGTTTTGGAAGTCTTAGCTATGGCAATCAAAAAAGAAAAAGTAATAAAAGGAATCCAAATTGGAAAAGAAGAATTTAAACTGTCACTGTTTACAGATGATATGATACTGTACATAGAAAATCCTAAAGATGCTACCAGAAAACTACTAGAGCTCATCAGTGAATTTGGTAAATATGCAGGTTACAAAATTAATACACAGAAATCTGTTGCATTTCTATACACTAACAATGAAAGATCAGACAGAGAAATTCAAGAAACAATCCCATTTACCATCGCATCAAAAAGAATAAAATACCTAGGAATAAACCTACCTAAGGAGACAAAAGACCTGTACTCTGAAAAGTATAAGACATTGAGGAAAGAAATCAAAGACAACACAAACAGATGGAAAGATATACTATGTTCTTGGACTGGAAGAATCAGTATTGTCAAAATGACTATACTACCTAAGGCAATCTACAGATTCAGTGCCATCTCTGTCAAATTACCAATGGCATTTTTTACAGATGTAGAACCAAAAGTCTTAAAATTTGTGTGGAGACACAAAAGACCCCAAATAGCCAAAGCAATCTTGAGAAAGAAAAACGGAGCTGGGGGAATCAGGCTTCCTGACTTCAGAGTATACTACAAAGCTATAGTAATCAAAACAGTATGGTACTGGCACAAAAACAGAAACATAGATCGATGGAACAGGATAGAAGTCCAGAAAAAGACCCACACACCTATGGTCAATTAATCTATGGCAAAGGAGGCAAGACTATACAATGGAGGAAAGACAGTCTATTCAATAAATGGTGCTGGGAAAACTGGACAGCTACATGTAAAAAAAATGAAATTAGAACATTCTTTAACACCATACACAAAAATAAGAAGTCTTCCTTGAACCTTTAAGCTAGCTTGATGCTCCTGCTCTATGATCCTGTTGGAACTTGTACTTCCCATATTACAGACCTAGACATTGTTTTCCGTCTTTCTCAATGACAGAATATATAGTGAGGGAAGGCATATTGTCTGTCTTGCTCCACATCATGCAATCTGCATGACTACAGTACCTGTCATATGTTAAGTGCTTACAGAATTCAAGTTGAATGATTCAATAAATTAATAGTTGAAATTCTGATCTATTTGGATTAACCACACTAATAAATCAAGTTATTTTTTTAAATTCTAAGTAATAAACCTAGAATTAGAACATTCTTTAACACCATACACAAAAATAAGAAGTCTTCCTTGAACCTTTAAGCTAGCTTGATGCTCCTGCTCTATGATCCTGTTGGAACTTGTACTTCCCATATTACAGACCTAGACATTGTTTTCCGTCTTTCTCAATGACAGAATATATAGTGAGGGAAGGCATATTGTCTGTCTTGCTCCACATCATGCAATCTGCATGACTACAGTACCTGTCATATGTTAAGTGCTTACAGAATTCAAGTTGAATGATTCAATAAATTAATAGTTGAAATTCTGATCTATTTGGATTAACCACACTAATAAATCAAGTTATTTTTTTAAATTCTAAGTAATAAACCTAGAGGTGAGTGATTTCCAACATGTCTTTAAGAAAAGAAAGAAGCACAAGAAAGTTTTAATGAAACATTTTAAAATTATAAGCATGAAAAGAGAAAACATGTCTTTTTGGCAAGACTAAAGATGGCTATATTTCATCTTGTTTATACTGTCATGTATGGGCTATGAACTGCAAAATGCCAGCCTACACTTTGAGGATATCCTGAGAGCAATATATTTTCTCTACCTATTGTTCTGCTGGAATGTGTCCCAAGAGAAATAAGGCATGTACTTTAACATTTAAAAGTTAAAGCAATTAGTCTTTCTTTTTGTACAAACATCTCAAAACAGCTACATTCCAAATTTATGAGTCAGAAGGTGATGATAAATTTGCTTACTTTTAATTCTGAGTATGAGGAGAAGTATGGCTCTTTACCCAGGCTCACTCTATATTTTGATGTGACCTGCCAAGATTTTTCATACACATTTGTGACCTTGATTTTAGCTATTTATAGCTCCTTCTTAAATTTCTTAAATTTAATAGTGAATTGACTGATATTAGAAAACAGTTGGGGATATCTTCAGTGACATTTTTGGATATCTCTTTTTTTATTAAAACAATATTTTCTAATCACTTTTATTAGTTTAAACACTAATTTATGGTAAATTTAATCCATATGTTTTTACTTCATATCTCACCAAAATATTGTTGAAAAAGAACTTTACAAACAGCTGTCTCTTCTCCAAATAATACAGTCAGGTTTGAAGAACTGATTTTTTGTGTTAAAATTTTTTGCCACACACCAGGTGCATAGTCAGATAAATCAATACAGTGAAATAGATACAGTCCTATGCTATATATTTCTTGAAATCACCATGTACAACAATACATGTTATTAATACAAATTTATTTCTTCATATAAAGAAATAATTTGCTTGAGGCCAATTCATATGGAAAATGTATATATATTAAGTAAAATTCTTTAACTTTCAGCTAAATAATAATTTTCTGATCTGTATCACTTGGAACAGTGTCTTCTTAAAGAAATGAAAACTTTGCTGAAACTTGCTTAAACAACAGGGAAATGTGTTTATCTCACATAACAGAAATTCAGAGATAGGTTGTTTAAAGAAGAAATTCAATGATGATGTAAAATCATTTCTTTCCTCTCTCACATCTGCTATCTTCCTTCTTTAGACTGGTAACAAGATGACTACAGCAGTTCATTCTATGATAATGCCCAGAAAAACAAGACTCCATCACTGGTTGTACATCTCTCTTAGTAGTGAAGAAAATTTTTCTTAACATCCCCTCTGCCCCAGCAAATTTTTCCTCAGATCTCACTGGTGGAAATTGGATGCCAGGTTCTTTTGTGAATCAAGAGCTGGCAAGGAGAATGAGATTGCCTTTAGACTAATAAGACATACTTTGGTTGTAGATGAAGTAGGCTTTCTCCAAGGTTCATGGCCAACACAAGAGTAGATATCTGAATAAATCTGGAGATTTGGGAGAAGGAATATTGGGAATAAATGCTGGGTAGGCAAAAGAAGCACACATACACACAAATAGGATGCCTGCAATATTGTTCCTTATATACATATCTAAGGGCGGATGAATGTCATTAAGGCTTCAGGTAATATTAACTACACACAAACTATTTTTTGTAAAATGCCATGAGTTTTATTAAGTTAAGGAAATTATTATCTCCATGTGTGTTTCTGGGCTGTGAGCAATCAGTTACAAGTGAGAAAGGAGAATAATTAGGTAAGTTGAGAAAAAAAATTGGTGAAGGCACTCAAAGCCCATGGTTAGAAGTTCAGAGTTTATTGCAGAACCGTTATTAAAGGGGATTTGGAGTGAGTATAGACCCATGAAATAGGGAATTTTATGAACTAAACATGCGACTAAGGTGATTTTTGCCACGCTTCCTCAGTAGAGAGACTCATCTTGTCTAATCCACCCATCTGAATCCATTTTTGGCTTCAATTGTTGATTTTCATCTTCTAATAAGAAAAAAGTGAGAACTTTTTGGATGACTTTCTGATTCTACTTTCCTCTCTCCCACTCACTTGGCTAAAAGGATAATTGAAAGTATAAAATGAGAGGGTATTTGCAAGTGTGCTGGGATGTTCTTCCTTGTCCTATTAGATTTTTTTAGACTATTTTGAATGTCATAGGAATAATAACCTGTTTCTTTAAAATAAAAGGTAAATATAAATTTCTTCAACACCGTTCACTAATCCACTGATAGAGACTAAAGCCTATGAAAGAATGGGGGAAGAAAAAAACAGAACTTTAAAAATATAATGGTCACATCTGTAAAATGTGGAGATTTGATCAATGATCTCTGCTCTCTTACAGGTGTAAAATTTGATGATTCCACCTGAGTAGGTCTGTTTTAAAGAAAGAAGGAATATTATGTATTTGCTCTTCTATCACTTTTATTCTATCTAGAAAAGTTTTTCAAGCCAATTTTGAAATTTACTAGATGATTCATGCTTTACATTAAAAAAAAAAAGGATTTTAGCCCAGTTAGTTTCAGTGAATTAAAACTTTACCTAAGAAATGGGGAAAAAATACCTGCTATTTTCAAATTCATAAGATTGTCCCAGTTTCCAAAAGAACTCAGTATAAATAATAAAGAGTTATATCTGATTAATCATACTTACAATTACATATAGGAAAATATTTAACATCTGATTAACATCTATCATAATTTAAAATAAAAATGCAAAGTGTACTAAATAAAAATTACTATTCATATTTATAGGCTCATTGTTCTGGAATTGTTTCTGTTTGTGTGTGTGTCTGTGTGTGTGTTTTTGCATGTACATGTGTGTATTTTAAACAGGGCTTTAAAAAGTAATTATAAATTATTTAGGTTTTTTTTCTTTTATTCTTTATTGTTTATTAATAGTAAAGTCAAGTCAAAATGACCAAGACATTTGCAGGGATATGCCAAATTATCTAAGCATAGAGGGTGCTAGTCACCAATAGGATTCTCAGTTCACCATTGCAATAGTGTTATGCAACTATTGGAAGTAAGAGAAGAAATGTATTTTGCCTGGAGTGCTCTTTACTTCTTATTTCACCCAGGTAAACCCTTATCATCTTCAGGTTTCTCATCATGAGTCTAATCCTGAAAGTTTACACTTATTTGGGAGCTTAACTGCCCCTAACAAAATATCTACAGAGCCATTTACTTTTGCTTAGCAATTCCTTCTTTGCTTATTTAATTGTTTGGGGGGACCTGTTTCACCCACTAAGCTCTAAGACAAGCACTACATCTACTGTGCTTACTATTGTACATACATTGACTAGCATACAGCTTAATATGAAATAAATGCCCCCCCCCAATTTTTGTACGTGAGGTAAATGAATGAAAGAGAATATTTTCACTTTTTAAATTAGTAATGTCTTTGTGCTCTTCTTCACAAAAATAATCTGAAGCAGATGATGCACTGTTTACCCCATAAGGCTATAATAGACGTTTTCTAACATTTAAAATCTTAATGTTCCAGCACACTTAATGCCAAACACAGATATTCTAGTATAAAATAATCTATCAATTTAATATTTTATAAATAAACAAAACTAGTTACCGACTTCATACCTTCCTTTTCACCTTTTATGTATCTCCTCCCTGCACTTACCCACTGGGATGATTCAATCTCTATTATTTCTTTATTTCATCCATCCCCTGCCTTCCCTATTCTGGCTTGCTTCGCTTCTAATCTGGACTCAAAACAAGAACAGATTATCTGATCTCTGCATCTCATTTATTTCTCCTTAATGATCTTGAAATTATTTTACTAACACATATATCTGTTCAGTATTTTCCCTTGTCTTGCCCAGAATTCAGCATGATACTCATAACTGGAATGATTTAAAGACTAATCATAATTTAAATATCTTTTCACCCTCCTCACTCTCCTGCAAATTTCACATTCTACATTTAGCTCAAACTTTTCTTTTATTCCCAGATGCTCTTCATTCTTCCATAACTGTTCTTTCTCCCCTTAAGTTTGTTCCTAATACAAACTCCTTATTCCTTAATGCTTTGTTTAATGGTATTTCCTCATTGAAGAGTTCTTTAGAGCAACAAGTGACAGGAATAGTGAAGCAAAAATCATATGACATTTCAAACTCTGTACCTATGTGATTGAATCTTAGAAGATTTTTTCTGCAATATGAAACCCAGTTTCCTCACATGTAAAATGGATACTTAAATACAAAAACAGTTCTGCAAATTAAATGGTAATTTCACTTTTCTTCTCTGATGTGCTCCAAAGGGAAAGAATCAATCCCTTCTGTCTCTAAGGTATTTTATTCAATATCTCTTCTAAAGTTTTTGTTACATGTGTATTTTAAAGCCAGTTATTTGTCTGACTTCATGAGATACATTGTGAAGAAAATCTATATCTCACACTTGTTTAACTTTTCATTATATGAGATACATGGCAGATATTTAATAAATTACTGCTCAATTTAAAAATGAACAATATCACTACTAATTTGTCCAATCAAAATATTAATACATATTGATACATGCCAAGATGAAGGTAGTCAAACATTTTATTGATTCTAAATTCATTTATATTATAATCACTTTACCATGTATTTTTAAATGAATTACAAACACCTTTATGAGTTGCAAAGATTTAGGATACTAAATATGCCTTCAACATTCCATTTATTTGTTCTGTTAATGTCAACTCTAAAATCTTCCAAAACTTTTGAAAAATATATTGTTAAATTCATCTGCATAATATTTTCTGAAAAACATTGTCCCTAGAATGATATTCTATAAAAATGTATTTGATTTCATGAAGTGTATATTGCTTGACTTCATAATTAATGCAGTTTAAAATAGTCTCTAACATAATGCAATATACTTTTCAAATTACAAAGAATAGTGCCCAGAGGATTCTCTGTGCTCCAACATAAGTGGAAGTATAAAAGTAGCAATAAATATGATTGTTCTGTAAATTAGAAAGAGCAAAAATATCGCAAACCTCAAGAAATGGCATTGAAGATAGACTTTTAAAAAATTTAGGCCTTCAGGGGCAAACCAAATGCAAGATTTAGACTAATTTTACAATGGCTATAATCTACTATTTTAGCTACTGGAAAAAAAATTAAAACCATGATTGAATTTGGCTGAATATCTACAATCATGTTGAGTATAATAATCGCAATAAGAAATGTTTCTCTCTGAAATGAAGCTGTACTAATTATTAAACAGTGCTCTAAATTGCAACACTGAGAATCTCCTGTATTGCTATTTCTATAACATAAATCATTTTTTCTGACTTTTGTTTGGATGTCAAGGCCAATATAATTTTATGGTCAGTTTAATATATATTATTCTAATACATGCATTGCCAACTTACACTGGAGAATTCCTAAACTGACCTGTGCCAAAACCCCTAGTTCCTTAGTGTGGGCTGGAGTTATAAATAGAAGCCAGGAAGTGTACAGGGAAAATAAAAGAAGAAACACAGAATTTCTGACAAATAACTAGTGTCTGGTTTCAGTTTTTCTTAGTTCTAGTTATATGCCTGTCCTTGGCCTACATTAGCCACTTCTGTATCCTTACAATAACTCCTCTAGTTTTCTTGACCTAGATCAAGTTGCTTTCTATTACTTGCAGCCAGTCATAACTAACATGTTCTCTGTGTCAGTTTTTAAAAGGATTAGAGATAATCTATTTAAAATGTTTTTCACATAGTAGATTTTCTTTCTTACTATGGTAATTATTCATATTTAGAATGTCTATTTTGTGGAAAAGATTAAAGTGAGACTAGAGTTCTGTCTGGATGTCTATCCTAAAATTACCAGCGGTAAAATAAATTGTTGGTTGCTAGACATTCCATGATCCATTAAACTTGGCATTAAAATACTTGTAGAGAAGCAAATGGCAATAGCTCTACCTAGTTTTCCTCAATAACCCTTCTCCTCTTGGATGGCTTGTCTTTCTCTCAGTGTTATTCTGCTACTAAGGGATTTTATGAGAAAAGAAGACAATGATTTTATTTTGTATATTTCCCTTTGCAGTATATGAACCTGAAGTACTTTTAGGATCCCAGGGTTCCAGCAATAAGACAGTAAAGGTTACTGTGGTGACTCTCTGTGTGGGGCTTCATGCTTCTGAAACCTAAAAGAATTATAGATCCTCAAAGAGTCTAGTACAATAGCAAGTGAGTACACAACATAAAACAGATAACATCTAAAATTATTAAAATTTGATTTAGTTAAATATTTGTTAGGAACTTACTATGTGTCAGATGTTTGCTTAGAAAATATGTACAGCTTTAAATATGAATATTAAGAATATTTAAGGACTTCATGGTCTAAATGAGAAGACAGCTGATAAAAATGATTAGAACGCAATGCAACAATTCTATAATAGAGCTCTGGTCAATAGGTAGTGAAAGCAGATACAAAGGAATCAATTTCTGGTAGTCAACAGTAAGTTGATGTTTAAGTAAAAGAATTACACTTTCCTTACCTATTACTATTTAATTGTATGCTTATGGTCTGCCCTCTAGGATGTCTGTTTGTGGGGATACAGTGCTTTCTACATAGGGCTGTTGCCTTCAACTGATATATAAATAAATATCAAAAGTATAAGCCAGAACACTTGAAGTTGTCCCAGGGGAGCAATAATTGGGTTTGAGTATCCAGGGGTTACTATTTTTTTATATAAATGTCTTGTAAAAGTATTTGTCTAATTAAACTATATGCATAAATAACTGATAAAATTACAAATAAAAATTTTTAAAGGAGAGAGAGCCAGTGAAATGAGAATTGAGGGGTGAAGTAGGAAATCAGAACAAGAAGTGACAAGTGAAAACTAAGAAAAAGTGAGAACTATTCTTTGCCATTCTCAAAATGTTGATGATGATATTGACTTCCCATATGGAATGAGAAATCAACTCATTCTGTTTATCAAAAGAAAGGCAATTTCAAAAAGCTATAGGACTCAGGTTGGAATTGCTTATAGTAGTACTTTTCTATAATCAACATATGTCAGGATTTCAATGAATAGAAGTCATCCAAGTTAGATGATTAAAAAAAAATCGATTCAAATGATTCATGAAAAGTTCAAAGTCTAATTATATGTTTCATTATTAATTTTTTAAAAATTAAAGCCAAAATATCTAGCAACCAGAAATATGGTGAAAAGCAGATGCTGTATGGTGAATTAAAAACAAATTTAAGTAATGCAATTAGACCGATTCAACCAGGTTCTGTGATTTTTTTTTCTTGTATTTTTGACTCCATTTAAAATTAGAGGGAGAATTATTTTTTGACACTGGTGTCTGGTAGATTCAGATGAACATAACTTACCAAACTATCTAAGATTCACTTATAGGAAAGAATCTACACAGAATTATGTATTAATTCTGCACAAGAAAGAAATACAAAATGTCAAAGTTATTAGAGTAGTTTGTGCACCAAAATTAATGAGAGATGAAAAGCATTAATGTGGTGTGTTATAAAATAATTTTGGTAAGATTGACATACTTTCATTTAATAAAAATAATTTAGATAACCACCAAAGTTGATAGTTTTTTATGGTATAAATAATATGTTACTAGTTTCTTCTTATATGTTAATTCTGTTCATATCCTACCCCCAAAAAGATACTGGAAAATCTAGTAAAATAAAACTTTTCTAATAGATTAGAAGTAAAACTTGTATTAAAATTAGTAAAAGAGGTTTACCCTATCTGTTGAGTTTTTAAAACTTCCTTATATCTGTTTTTTAAGAATGATTGCTTATTTCCTATTTATGGAGGTAATGCACTGAGAGATGTACTTTAATCTAAGGATTAAGAAATTATTTCTGTGCAACTCATGAATAATCATTTTTTTAAAGTGCTATAAAGATAATTTGTCTAGTAAAAGAATGCTGACCATGTGAAATAATTTTAATGTTGCTTTTTAATCTCATTGTCTCAGTTGTGGTAAGGAAGATAAGAATGGAGCTATCAGTTCATGCCTGTGGTGGACATACCCTAGGGTCATCTCCATGATTTTTGAAACCTAGTATCCACCCTTGAGTTTTGGCAGAAACTGTGATCTGCTTCTAACCAGTAGACTATGACAAGGGTGACTGGCTATCACTCCTGTAATTGTGACAAGTTATAATGCCAAGGTAAAGGGATTTTTTTAGATATAAAAGTTGATTTTGAGGTAATCAAAGAGATTATTCTAAGTGGGGCTCACCTAATCAGGTGAGTCTTAAAAAGAGGACCTAGGCTTTTCCTGAAGGCAGAGATGCCAAATGAGAGATATATTCTCTTTTTATGGTTTTGAAGAAGTAAGCAGCCAGGAATTTCATAGTCTCAAGGAAATGAATTCTGACCCAAACTGAGAGAGCTTGGAAACTGATCTGTTCCTAGTCCAGACTCCTAATAAGAACATACTCCAGCTGACACTTTGAAAGACCCTGACAGGGGACCCTGCTAAGCTGTGCCCAGACTTCTGACCTACAGACACTGTGAGATAATAAAATGAGTGTTGTTTTAAGTTGCTAAGTTTTTAGTAATTTGTTACATAGCATAAAAAACTAATACAAAGCCTCTTTAAAAAAAAACTAAAAAAAACCCAGATGGCCTTACATTTCCAAAGCAACCCTAAGCTTCTAAAATGAACTATTTTAATGTTTCATCAATCCTCACTATAATGTCAAAACAGTATATTTTTGCTGCTAGGCAACCACTTTCCTCAGTAATTTATGCTTAAAAATGTTTAATGCTTTTCAGCTCTTTCTCATTATTTAATGCATATTGGCAAAAAAAAAAAAAAGTCCAGAAAAATTTTAAAAAGAGGAAGTTATGGACAGAACCTCATGGTTTTTATTTCTATTCCTTTCCCCTTGCCTAGGTAAATTCATTTCTGGATATTTCTCTTGTTATTCACCTCAGATTCCCAGCACATCCCACAGGCCATTTCATCTTGATTTTCACGCAGTTTCTGCCAAGTTATTTAGACTGTAATGGAGAGATCTAGGTAATATTATTTTTCTGCTTGTCAATTTAAACGAATTCCCATCCCTGGGAAAGCCTATATGCTGGTTAATCTGACATGATTTTGATTTTGAGTACTATGCTGGTTTCTAGCCATGTGACCTTGGAGAAATTGTTTAAATTTTTCAAATCTGCATTGGGATAATAACGCCAATATCATACTGGTGTTGTGATTAAAATTCACAAAATATTTACCAGTGCCTGACACATATTGAGCTCAATATAGAATAACCATTGCTGAATACTATTTATCAGTCACTGGGCTTGGCTCCCTTCTCCCTCTCCCTCTCCTGCTCTCTCAGTAAAGATGCACTTTTAATTATCACAGTAATTATCATATTAAGGATGCCAGATGAACCTTATATAGATGAGGAAATTGAATCTAAGAAAATGAATGGCCCTCCCAAGTTGACATGAATAGCGAAGGTCACAACTAAGAAATGAACATTTTTCATTGCATTTTCATTACAACTGCTTCATGCATGTCCTCTCAACATTTTGAGTCTATACCTCTGAAACAACCTATTTCCAAACAATATTCAATTCTTTTTTTAAAAAAGTACATATCCTAATAAATATTAACTTCCCCAGGTAACTTTTAAACCTAAAATAAATTTATTTGGAACCATATATGTAACCACTTATTATTGGGTTCTGTTAATTGAGAAATAAGTTAAATATATTGAAGAGACTAATTCAGATCATGAAATCATCTAATGTTTATTTGCTATTAATACATCAGCAGAATTTTATATGGCATATGTATTTTTAAAAAAATAACTCAAATTACAGTCCTAAGGAAAAGAAACAGAGATAAATTAAGATAAATTTTTAATATACTTTATTTTTTAGAGTAGTTTTAGGTTCACAGCAAAATAAAGTGGAAAATATATGAGTTCCCATATATCCCATGTCCCCAAAACCTACTCCACTATCAACATACTCCACCAGAGTGGTACATGTGTTAACAATTGATGAATCTATGTTGACACATCATTACCAGTCCACAGTTTACATTAGGGTTCACTTCTTGATGTTGTACATTCTATAAGCATTAGCACATGTATAATGACATGTATCCTTTTTTGTTGAATCATATAGAATAGTTTCACTCCCCTAAATGTCCTCTATAGTCTGTCTATTTCTTCAACTTTTTCTTAAACCCCTAGAAACTACTGATGTTTTTACTCTCTCATAGTTTAGCATTTTTGAGATGTAATATAGTAGGATCACACTGTATGTAGCCTTTTTAGTTTCTTTCACTCAGTAATATGCTTCTTTCACTTAGTAATATGCATTTAAGTTTCCTCATGTCTTTTCATGGCTTGATAGCTCATTTCTTTTTAGTGCTGAATAATATTTTACTGTCTGGATGTACCACAGTTTATCCATTCACCTAGAGAGGGACATCTGGGTTGCTTCCAAGTTTTGGCAATTATGAATAAAGCTGCTGAAAACATCCATATGTGGGTTTTTGTGTGACATAAGTTTTCTACTCCTTTGGGTAAATATCAGGGAGTGTAATTGCTGGATCATATGGTAACAGCATATTTAGTTTTTTAAGAAACCACCAAACTGTCTTCCAAAGTGGCTGTACCATTTGTACTCCCACTAGCAATGAATGAGAGTTCCTATTGCTGCATATCTTCACCAGCATCTGTTCTGGATTTTGGCCATTCTAACAGGTGTGTAGTGGTATCTCACTGTTGTTTTAATTTGCAATTTCTTAATGACATATGATATTAAACATCTTTTCATCTGCATGTCTCCTTTGCCATTTGCATGTCTTCTTTGGTGAGATGTCTGCTTAGGTATTTTGTACCCTTTTTAAATTAAGTTGTTCATTTTCTTATTATTGAGTTTCGAGAAATCTTTGTATGTTTTGGATAACAGTCTTTCATCAGATGTGTCTTTAGCAAATATTTTATGCCAGTATTTGGCTTCTCAGTCTCTTCATAATGTCTTTCACAGGGAAGATGTTTCAAATTTCAATAAAGTCCAGCTTATCAATTATTTCTTTCATGGATCATGCCTTTGATGTTGTATCTATTCCTCATTTGCTCGTAGTTTGCATTATGAATGGCTGTTGGATTTTGTCAAATACTTTTTCCACATCTTTTAAAATGATCATGATTTTTCTTTAGCCTGTTGATGTGATAGAGTACATCAATTGATTTTAAAATGTTGAACAAGCTTCTATATCTGGGATACATCTCACTTGGTCATCCTGCATAATTCTTTTTATACTTTGTTGGATTCAGTTTACTAATTTTGTTTGAGGATTTTTGCATCTATGTCATGAGAGATATTGATCTGTAGTTTTCTTTTCTTGTGATATCTTTTTCTAGTTTTGGTGTTAGAGTAATGTGGGCCTCATAGGATAAACTAACAAGTATTCCCTCTGCTTCTATCTTCTAGAAGAGATTGTAGAGAATCGGTACAATTTCTTTTTTAAATGTTTGGTAGAATTCACCAATGAACACATCTGGGTCCAATGCTTTCTGTTTTGGAAGGTTATTAATTATTGCTTCAGTTTGTTTAGTAGTTATAGGCCTGTATGTCTTTCAAATGAGTTTTGTAATGTACATTTACAATTAACCCAAGTCCACCTTCAAATAACATTCTACCATGTCACTGGTAGTGCAAATACCTTATAATAACAATAATCTCCTAATTTTTCCCTGTTATGCCTTTTATCATTGTTGTCATTCAGTTGCATGTCATGTCATATATGTATATATACCACACATAAAGATACATAATTACATTGTTGCTGTTATTTTTTTTAGTGAACTGTTATGCATTTCATTAATGAAGAATAAGGAAAATAAAAGTTTTTATTTTACTTTCACTTATTTTTTCTCTGATGTTCTTCCATTCTTTATGTAGATCCAAGTTTCTGACCTATATCATTTTTCTTCTCCCTGAAGAACTTCTTTTAACATTGTTTGCAAACCAAGTTTACTGGCAACACATTTCTTCAGTTTTTCTATAAGAAAGTCTTTATTTCTCCTTCACTTTTGAAACATAATTTCATAGGGTACAGAATTCTACATTG
The DNA here is from genome assembly GCF_002837175.3 of Physeter macrocephalus. Classification (NCBI taxonomy): domain Eukaryota; kingdom Metazoa; phylum Chordata; class Mammalia; order Artiodactyla; family Physeteridae; genus Physeter; species Physeter macrocephalus. Next base: position 24,800,845 of record NC_041219.1, read on the forward strand.
GTGCTTTTCTTCTCTCAAGCATTTAAATGTTTCACTCCATTCTCCTTACTTTCATGTTTCTGAGAAGAAATCAAATGTAATTCTTATCTTTATAGGGGGTGTGTTTTTTCCTCCTCTGGCTTCCTTCAAGATTTTTTCTTTATTTTTGATGTTTCTGAAGATAGAATATGATATGCCTAGATTTATTTGTTTGTTTGTTTTGGTATTTATCCCTCTTGGTGTTCTTGGAGCTTCTTTGACCAGTGGTTTAGTATCTGACATTAATTTGAGGGAAATTCTTCATTGTTATTGCTTCAAATATTGCTTATGTTCCTTTCTTCTCCTTCTGATATTCTCATTATGTGTATGTTACATCTTTTGTAGTTGTCATACAGTCTTGGCTATTCTGCTCTTTTTAAAAATCTTTTTTCTTTTTGCTTTTCAGTTTTGCAAGTTTTACATATTCTTAAGGTCAGAGAGTCTTTCTTAAGTCATGTCTATTCTACTAATAAGTCCATGAAAGACATTCTCATTTCTATTACAATATTTATGATTTCTAGCATTTTTTATTCTTTCTTGGAATTTCCATGTCTCTGCTTACATTATCCATCTATTCTTGCATGTTGTCTACTTTTTCCATTAGAGCCCTTAGCATATTAATTATAGGTGTCTTAAAATTCATGGTTTGATAATTTCATCATTCCTGCCTTATCTGGGTCTGGCTCTGATGTGCTTTCTCTGTCTCTCAAAATTGTGGGGTTTTTTGCCTTTTAGTATGCCTTGTAATTTTTTGCTGAAAGGTGAACTTGATATATTGTGTAAAGGGAACCGTGGTAAATAGAACTTTTGTGATGTAGTGGTAAGGTGTGGGGAAGGGGAGTGTTCTATGATTAAGTGTGTAATCTTTTTTTTTCTTTTTTTTTTTTTGTGGTACGCGGGCCTCTCACTATTGTGGCCTCTCCCATTGCGGAGCACAGCCTCCGGACGCGCAGGCTCAGTGGCCATGGCTCACTGGCCCAGCCGCTCCGCGGCACGTGGGATCTTCCCGGACCGGGGCACGAACCCGTGTCCCCTGCATCGGCAGGCGGACTCTCAACCACTGTGCCACCAAGGAAGCCCAGTGTGTAATCTTTTGATGAGCCTGTGACCCTGTTCTGTGAACTTCACTAGTGCTTCTCAGTATGTCCCTCTCCCCATTAGGTGGGAAAGGAGGGCTAGAGGGGGCTCAAGTTGGGTATTTCTCTTTTCCCAAGTGGAAGGCTAGATAGAGCTGGGTGTTTCCCTTCCCTCAGGTCGCGTAGGTTCTGATAAAACTCCAGCAGGTTATTTTCTCCTGAGAACAGGCATCCTAAAGAAACACAGAATGCTCTGGTCTATTTCAAAATGGTTATATTTCCTCTCCTCCTCCCAGAAGCATGAGGAGATTTTCCCTCTGTCTTCACTGTGAGAACAGGTAGAGTTCCTGGAGATAAAACTCACAACAGTGTAAGTCACTCCTCACCCCTGTGACTGGGATCTCCCTGGAGCTTTAAATTCTCAGAATTGTCCACACTGAGCATCTGGCAATTTGTCAGTTACAGTTCAGGCTTTCTTATCCTGGAACTGGTTATTGTGGAGGTTTCTGCTTGTGGGTTTCTGCTACAGTAAGTTGTGGTTCTCTGTGTTTGCTTATTTATCGCTCCAGTTTTGGAGGTAGTGATTTGACTTGTGACTTCACTTCTCTGACAGATCTAAGAAGTGTTGTTCATTTTTCAATTTTTTCAGCTTTTCGCTTATTGTTAGAATATAGTGGCAACTTCTAAGTTCCTTAAATGCCAAATCAGAAACTGGAAGTCAACGTTTACTAATGTTTAATAAATCAATACTTTTAAAATAATTTCTACCATTAAAATGAGTAACAGTGATAATTTATATATATATAATATTATATATATTATATATTATATATATAATTATATATAATATATAATATATATTATACATATAATTATATATATATAATCTCACATGCAGAATGGATTCCTCACTAACCTCAGGAATTTAGAGTCAACCAATTTCAGTCTTTCACGTTTCACTGTTTCCCAGGATATTTACAATTTTTAACAAAGAAATATACAGTTAGCTCAAGGGATTAAAAAAGTAGTAGACAAACAGAAAAGATGCTAAGATAGCCAATGTTCCCATTTGTAATCTCCCACCCATTATTCTGAAGTGGAAAAATCTCAAGATCTGAGCCTTTCTATCTGGGATAAATAAGATTAACAATGGACTCAGTGTTGATAATTCTGTTAGACCTATTCTTGGCTGCATATGGACCCCCCATTTTCAATTGCTGGTTCATAACAGTTCCAGTAACGTCATTTAAATTCCTTAGAGATAACTTAGCATCCCTTGTGGTTAGGAACATTAGCCTCCCCCCATAAGCTGTCCCTGCCACATTCTTCCTACCTATCTCCATGAGAGTAAGGCTACTCTTAGGGGACTAAGAGTGGGAGATATTTATCTTTGCAGTCTCATTTCAGGACGTTAGATTTGACATTACTAAAAACCAAATATTTCTCTAGACAGCTCATGAAAACTAATACAGAATGGTCTGCTTTTCATTGTGCCCTTGAACACACAACATACTCTTTGAATCCAGCACATTAATATCATTATGACTCCCATTTTCAAGACTTGGGCAGGGACATGAAGGGGGAGAATGAATTTAATAAGTTTATTTAAAGGAAAAAACCCAGGGCATAAATATAATATTTCCTTCACTTCATCCCAACCAGAATTAAGTAGCAAGAAACAGACTGTAGGTAATTTTATCTATAAATTATTATCAATATCTTAGTATGATAACTTGAGTAGATGTTACTACTTTTTTTAAAAACAATATAACAAATAAGTGACATAAATTACTTTACAGCTTTCTTAAGGTCATACAATAGGTGGTGAAGTTCGTACTCAAATCCAGATATTATGAATCTAAATTTTGTGTACTTTCTACTATTCTACTGACTTCCTAACACCATTAGTATCTTCTCTTCAAAGTATAATGGTCAAAATGCACGTTAGTAGATGGCTGTAAATATAGGTGAAAAGGTAGGTTCATTTAAATATAACATTTACACAATATACTCTGGTCCATGTCATCACAGTACTCTATGCATACATCTCTTACTGTAATTCTTATGTTTAATTATATCTTTATGAGATAGTTTTTCTCACATACTGTCAGCTTCTCCATGCAGTAATTGAATCTTATTCTGGCACTTTTCATAGAGGCTTGCACAGAGCAGATGTTCAATAAATATTTGTTAGACCACTTAAATTGTAATTGTCATTACCTATGTGGCCACACATCCAAAGTCTAGTTAATGGAATCAAAAAACTTACAGAATAATCTTGACTTTCCTTTTGAGTCGAATAATACTGCCTTCTTTCTCATAAGATAAACAATGTTCATGAGTTGAGTTAGATATTTGTACATTTTCAGGTTAAGAAATTAAGACACATAGACTTTGATTTAAATGCATTTATGTACGGAGTTCAAACACTTTTTGGCACCTCAGTCTTTGTTCTGGGCCAGAAAAACTTGGCATATTAAACTCACAAAAGTCATTAAACTATAAAAGCTAAGGAATTAAAATACCTCTCTACAGATTTTCAGAAATGACCAAAAACATATGGTAATATTCAATTTGACAAATATATTTGAACAGTTATTTTATATGTAACATAATATGGTTGCTGAAAGAAGCCTTTGTCTTTATGGAGTCTATAAATTCATTGAGAAATGTGGACTCAGAAAATACACTCATTACACAACAGTGTATAATATAGTGCCCAAGGGCACTAATCTATATAATAATAATAATAATCTAGTACCCAAAACTACAAATATAAATTCTATAGAAGATCAAAGACATAAGAGATTAGCATGGGATGGAGAAATCAGGGAGAAATTTTGGAGGTTAGAAGGAGAATTAATTTTGTAAGGATACATATTGATGGGGAAAGAAGACATATTTTAAGTAAAAATCCAGCAGTAATAAGAGGTACAGACAAAACCTGGAAATAGAAATTAATGAGATATATACAAAAGAAAATAAGGACTTTGAACTTGTTAGGCTGGAAGATTATGTAGGAAGCTTAGCTGGATGTATATTTATAGAGAAACCATGAGGGCAGTTTGTAGAGATCCTCAGAATCTGGCTAAGGCTTTCAGTTTAAATCTTTGAGATGTTTGTCTTTTTGAAGCCTGATTACAAGCTCAGTTCATGGGCTTGCTCTGAGGGACAGAGACGAAAGGAAAAGATGAGGCAGTGATCATAATCGTCAGGCCTCCTAGTGGGAGGCAAGGTGCCTCGATTGTCCCCAAGGGAAATTAGGCTTCACTGAGGAACAGGGAATTGATGGCAGATGCTAATAATTAACAACCATCCGCTAAATGACAATCTGCCTGTATGCCTTTCAAGTGTTAGCTTTTAAAGATTGTTTTTTTCTTTTTTTCTTTTTGCGGTACGCGGGCCTCTCACTGTTGTGGCCTCTCCCGCTGCGGAGCACAGGCTCCGGACGCACAGGCTCAGCGGCCATGGCTCACGGGCCCAGCCACTCCGCGGCATGTGGGGACTCTCAACCACTGCGCCACCAGGGAAGCCCTAAAGATTGTATTTTTAATTGAGAATATGGATTAATTAATAAAAGACAGTAATTTGAACTATTTGCCTACAACCTGATGAAAATGTTCGAGATAATGAGGGATATTTGTAATAACCCCAAATCATTTGTGGTTATTAAAGGTATGACATTGTCTACAATGAGAACAGCACCACAACTGGCCAATTAGAAGTAAGCTGCTGCCATCAGTCTGTGAAAGCACAGGCAGCTCTGAGATCGCTCCTTAAAATATGTTTGGGCCCAAACATTGTTTTTTCTTTTTTGATAATTGAATGACATGATCAAAAATCAGTTATAGAAATATTTAAGAAAAACAACCAGAGTGTTTTCACCTTAAAACTGCATAACACTCTGGGCAAGGAACGCATAAAAAATATATTTATAAAAAAGTAATAAGTCGCCAGAAACATCCTCCAAATTCTCTTTAAGGATTACCTTAGAAAATGACACTCATATAATTAGAAGAGATGGGCATAAAGGATCAATTATATTTAAGGTTAAAAAGATGGAGCCAAATGTAAAATATTCTTCTATCAACTGATGTGGAAATAATGGGCTCTAGTTAAGATATAAATAATATATTTTACAATATGTTAGTAGTTACAATTTGGTCTATGCCTTTTGTTGGAGGAGATCATTGACAGGACTTGACTGCCAGTTGACCTGAGAGCTGGGCTCAGGCAGTGGGAGACTCCTCACCTCCCTCCCCTGCTCTGCTCATCATTCCCACCGTTGAGAGAGCAATGTGTTGTTGAGACCATCTGGACAATCTACGTGACTAAACCCAGTCAAGGCCTCTACATGGATTTTGAAGATTCTGGTAGGCAGGTGTCGAGATCTGCTTGTTTTGTAGCCACCCAAGACAAGCTGTGTATATAAATCCTCTTGCTTATTAAACCTGCCACCTGTCAGTCTGGAGTCGTCTACTTCTGTCTTCAGTCTCTCCTTGCCCTCTGTGTACAAGGGTCAATTTCAGATTTCACCAGGGAAACTCCCAAGGTTTTGAACAACTTCTTTGTAAGAGTTAGAAGAAGAAAATAGGGCTTTTGCAGCATTCTTGTTCATCAATTGCAGTATTTTAAAAGATATTTTCTATGAAGATAAACCTATTATTCAATCCCTTGATGGCCAAATGAGTAATGTGTCAGAGGGAATCTCTGCAATTAGATTTGAGGCTTCAAATCCCAGCTATGCACTTATTAGCAGAGAAGAGTTGGGAATGTTACTTAACCACTTTGTGGTAAATAGAAAAATTTCTGATGTCCAATGTTAGATTTTAAGGTGTTTATTATTATTATTATTTGTTTGTTTTTATGTCTTGGTGTATGTAGGGGGAGAGTATAAATGAAATAAAGCAGGTGAAATGTTAGGTACAATGCCTCACAAATAAAAAATGTTAAAATTGTAGCTCTCATTACCATTGAAACATATTTTCAACAGCCTATAAATTTATCAATGTGCCTGGTATAAAGTAGAAAAAAAATTGTGGATAAATGGTTATATGGGGCTAAATATATGACAATCACAGTGGAGAAAATGTTAGTGTGTCCAACCTCTCACCTAGCCAGTGTTAGAGGCACTGAAAGTTACTTCATCATTCCCTGAGATATCTCTTCTCCAAAGGTCTGCCTCTTGATTTTCTCAAGGTATCCATGAGATGACAAAATAATAAATTTCATAAAAGAAATTGTATGAATATATATCTCTTCTAAGCAAATTTGTAAAGAAATGGAGCAGGAATTTAAAAACTTGGCTTACTTCACAACACACGAATATATGCTTACTTTGTTGGAAAAGGTACTGGTCATAACTTTCAAATTCAGAGTTACATTGTCAATTTTCTTAAATGAAGAAAAAAATTCTTCAAAACAAATGGTAAACAACTGGTTATGTGAATTAACTCATTGTTTATCTTAATGACATGAGCAATTAATTTAGTAAATTTTCTTTCATTTTTGATCATCCTCTATCAACAGCTACAAGGCACAATGTGAAATTTTTGTACTTGACAAAATTATGATAATGAAATAAAGTTGGATAGTTGGATATACTGCTATGGTCTTCAAGCCTATGAGTTACCTAAAACTCTTTATGTGTGATGATAATTAAAGCACCCATGATAGAGTAAAAATCATCAATCCACCTTCATCACTAAAAATGTCCCTAAGAGAGAAAATCAAACTGATCAGTGGATCAGAGACATTTTTAGCTTATTATACTATATAAGCAATATTGTGTCAAACCACTGCATTACCATCATTCTGGACATCTCTCCTTGGTAGGTGCTCTGACAAACTTGAAAAATTATAATGTTTCACTTAATGCAGAATTTATAAGGCTCTGGTTTCACAAAATATTGTAAAATTAAAGCAAATATAAGAAATTCCTGGATAATGGACTTGTTAGGCCATGTCAGCATTCTTCAGTTAAGTCTTTTTCTTTCTCCAGAATGAATGCACTGGAAGCTACAGCATCACATCTAATGATGAAGAAGAAAAGTAGAATATGTTTCCTTTTTGCAAGTAAGTAAAACATTTAAATTAATATAAACACTTGTAACCCAATTGTTTCCTGACCTCACTACTTTTATGGCCATACATGCTTATCAGGGCCTGATAATGAAACAATCTGCTGTACAGAAGACTAAAGAGGGAATGGTCTTTGTAACTTCAGTAATGAGAAAAGTTTTCAAACAGCAACAGGTACTTAAGGTAAACTTTATCACATCAAAAGTTTTAAGGGAAAGTGCATTTAATATAGAAAAGAGTGTGTGTTGCTGTGGGGCCATAGACTCTCCACTTTAGTCGGGGGGGAGGTTCTGTTGAGGATACATGGGAAATAGAGACAGAAGGGTGTGTGATGATGGACAAGAAAGAGTCACATGATGCCCTATTGGGTAATCTGGACCAGAGACTAGGACAATTTGTCAAGGCTGATGGTTAACGTAAGTCTGAACAGGTAAATATATCCTCCCTCGAGCTTTCTGATATACAGTTCATTTTATTTCCTTCTTAGTGTGACTATAATATTATTTTTAACCTATAAATATAATACTACTAGAATATGTCTTGGGTGTAGAATCCAGTGAAGATATAAAATGATTATTTCTCTCCTCAAATAATTTTCATTGCATCTTTCACCACAAATAAATTATTATACATTATTAAATATTTCTTTAGAAGAAAACAGAGCAAAGCAAATATAGGCAATAAGCAAACTTTTTTTTTTTTTTTTTTGCCAGAAGAAATCTGTCCCAGAACATTAGGGAAAAACAACAACAACAAGAAAAACGAAAAGGAAAAGATTCTAGGTCTAGAAACTAAAAGCCTTAACTTGTTTCTAGGACAAATGAATAAAAGGAGTATCTATCTTGAAACACGTCTGAAATTTTTAAATGTCAAAAGTAAGGAAAGAATTCTGAACGCATCCAAGCAAGAAAAATAAATTACCCACCAAGAACTAAAATCAGGTTAGAAAAGACTTCAGTAAAACAAATTTCATAAGACAGAGAAACAATGTCTATAGAGCTTTAAGGGGGAAAATATTTTAACCCAATAATTCCCTAGCTACAAAGTTATCTTTTCTGAAAAATTAAAAGTTTCTATTAGGCAAGCTGTGGAAGAAAAGGACTGGTAGTGAATGTGGAATCTATTAAACTTGAAAAGATCATGTGTCAAAAGCATATACTATACATAAGAAACTGCTGATATTGATAAACTCAAATGTGAAAATTTATTTGCTCATTCAATAGAAATTTAATGAATGCTTACTATATGTACTATATGCTGGATTATTTTATTATTATATATATCTTGGTGTTGCATGGTTGAGCCAGGGATGTTTGGTTTATGAATACATAATTAGTAAATTATTATATATTCTATGACATTAATTTTCTTGCCTCCATTATAACAAAATCAATCATTTTTATTATCAAGATTTTCACATAATCTGTGTTCTATTGCTAATAATGTCATATTAATCTTCCTTGATTTGGTAATTCTTTGATAATTTTTAAAACTTAATTTAAATTTAGAGAAACTTTGAGACTTCCCTGGCAGTCTAGTGGTTAAGACTCCACGCTTCCGCTGCAAGGGGCGTGGGTTTGATCCCTGGCTGGGGAACTAAGGTCCCACATGCTCTGCGGCACGGCCAAAAAAAAAAAAAATTTAGAGAAACTTTGGGCCACTAGAGATGAATAAAATTATCAAATAAAACTTGGAAATGAACCAGGATTTTTACATACTGTTTTTAAACATTAAAATGAGGTTGCATAAATTATTTTTATCAGAGCATATGTTGCAAAATGTTAATCTTATCACATAAACTACTTACTACCATTTATATAACAATTTTTACTGCCTTGTAAGGCAACACCTAGATCTAAAAACCAATGTAAAGTATAGGTATCATGTTTCATGCATATTGCCTCTGGAACAACACATATTCTATTTTAAGAGAAATATGAATTATTTAATATTATAAAATATTCCTCAGGCACCATGTGCAACTATTGAAAGTATCACATTAATTCTTGAGTACTCCTAGAATTGTAAATTAGAAGAGAAAGAAAAATAGTCAACACTACTGTAAAATGATACTTCATTTTATGCAAAATGTATTGCATTCATGTAATCTGAGAGGAAGAATTTTGAGTTAATTAATCTGATTAATTATGAGTTAATTGATCAATCTCTACCCAAAGATTTTCATCACTCAAATTTTCCCCAAATTCCAAAGAAATATCTATTACTGATGGAGGAAGAAACCCAATCCACACATCGTCACAGTCCTGGGATGCAGTTGCCTTTTTCTCAAGGACATAGAGCAAGAGATATGGAGAAGCGTTTTTCTGGGTCCTAAACTATACGAGTCATGACAGTGTAAATTGAGTGCCAGTCTCTACCACTAGAATAAAAGCTCTGTTCAGTAAGACTTATTTTGTTCACTGCTGTCAGCATCATCCATTGATCCAGACAAGAGAGGCCTCTGCTTTGTGCTCTGTACATCAATGTATGTCTATTGCTTAAACAAGTCTGACATGTAGTTGTTACTCTTTGAATATTTATTAAGTGAGTAAACAAGTAGAGAACAAAAGGTAAAACAAACAAACAAACAAACCTTGATTCTCTCTGAGAAATACAAGCAGTTACAATAGAATGTCACAGGAGGTAGATGGACCAAGGGGGAGTCCTTTAAGTGCAATTAATTGTGATATAAATAATTCTTTAATCATTGAAGACACATCCCTTTTCCTCTCTTGAAATGCATATTGTTGGTTACAATGGGCCCTAAGAAGAATGTGACTGGATCAATGACCACCAGTCATAAAGGAAAGCAAGAGAAAGTACCTTCCATTGAAAGTGAGACTCTAGATTAGGAAAAGCCAGCAGATAGATTTGTAATGTAATCTGTATGATTTACAATTCACCATAATTTGAGCTCTGTTTGCAATTTTACAATCATTCATCTGTAAGTCTGTTGCTTCCTCTATACCTCTCAAAAATCTTCTCTCTTGGAATTTAAACAATCTAAGTCTCACCACAAAGCCATTTTCTGCACATCTTCCCTTAACTCCCCCTGAGACAAAAGAGAATGCTCCTTCTTCAGTTGTTTTATAGCCAATACAACACATAGCAACATGAATGACACTTGATCTATGTAATACTTTATCTCCCAATATTAGTCTGAAATGTTTTCATATTTCTACCATTGCAATCCTTTTTCAGTGTATAAATATTTGAAAAACATTTATCAAATTGGATTAGAAGACAATTGTTGTGTAATTCCAATATTCTCCAGAGGTTTCTGGTTAAAAGTAAGTTGGAACAAGTGTCAGGATTCCAATAACATGACTATACAAGAGGTATGTAATTTTTGTAATGTAGGGAAATAAAAATCTCTAGAGAGAATGTATATTTTGGTTGTAATAATGAAGCATAAAACCTAGGGGGAAAGGGTCATTGAGGATTTTAATACCCTCTTTCTATAGATATGGAAACTGAGGTCATATAGATAGGGAATAGGCTAAGACTCCAGGGATCCTGACCCTGTGATCAGTGGTTTTCTCGTCCTACTTGGTCAAGTTATGTGTGTAAATTACTGACAAGGCCCCCAATTTTAAATTAGCTATTTAATAATTTGGTCTACTTTGAATTTTTTTCATGTTCTGATTATATTCTCTAACTTTAATTGATTAAAGTCATTGTCTTCAGATGCCTTATTTAGATTATACAACCACAGAACTTTGTCACTTCTGTATGATCATGACATTCTAAATTTGCTGGGAGAGTTATGGCATTGGACAATAGGATATCTTAAAAATCCATCAAAATTCAACAGCTTTTATTTTTATTCATGTTTTTAAACTGTTCTATTATGTCTAGTTATGAGGAGATTAAAAAACAAAAGGCATATTGCAAACTAGCTTTAATGAGTCAAAATAACCTACTGTTAATTATGTTAAAAATACCAAGCATTTGTTAGCATCTCATTAACATCTTATGGAAAGGAGAACAAGCTCTATTTGCTTTAATACAAAAGACTTTTAAAAATCAGGTATGTGTTTTTGGCACCTTTAGAATAACAAATATTGGTATTAATTGAAATCTTGCTACTACATTCTCTAAATATTAGCAATTCTTAAGTGAAGTAATGCTCTCTGCTAATAAACTCTTCTGCTTATGTCTTAGAAAAGATCGATTTCACAATAGGGCCTTAAATTAATGTACCTCAGAGTGCTAGATCTGTTGGACAATCATGATATGGGGTCAATTTATTTAATGTCACATATAAATTTCTCTTAATACTCATTCATTTTTTAGACTTGTTTCAGTCTCTATTCAGAGGTAGAACTTACAGAGCTGGAAGTAATGTGCAGGAAAAAATTAATGTGTTAAAAACAATTTTTCTATGGAAATTTTCAGTAAGTAGTCGTATTCAAAGTGATGAAACAAAGGAAGGGAAATAAGAAGAAAATTTGCTCTTTCTATCTGAGGATGACAATGGCCCAACATAAATGAAACTAGAAAGGGGGCATGGCCACTAAACAAATATTTGTTTCTCTAGCAAAAAGATCACAATTTTCTACCTTATTCAAATATATAGAACTTATGGCATTTTTTCTCTCTTTTGAAAGAGTGACTTACAGATATTTCCTCATTTTTTAGTCATAGAGAAATCCTGAATTTGTAACCTAAGCTGCAGTTGATAAAGTAGAAAAGAAATTTCATACAAGACAACATATTACATACTTAAAATTTAATATTTTAATTTAATCATTCATTCATTCATTCACTCATTCTCCACAGAGTTCTGTAAAGTATTTAAGACTGCTGATTTTTCTCTGTTCTTTGTTACCTTTACTCATGATCTGATACCTGTGAGGAGATCAGAGAAAAAAAAAAAAGAGGAAATTGACAGTAACACAGTAATAGTGGGGGACTTTAACACCTCACTTACAACAATGGACAGATCATCCAGACAGAAAATTAATAAGGAAACAAAAGCTTAAATGACACAATATACTAGAGAGATTTAATTGATATTTATAGGACATTCTATCTGAAAACAGCAGGTTACACTTTCTTCTCAAGTGCTCATGGAACATTCTCCAGAATAGATCACATCTTGGGTCACAAATAAAGCCTCGGTAAATTTAAGAAAATTGAAATCATATCAAGCATCTTTTCTAACCAAAATTCTGTGAGATTAGAAATCAATTACAGGGGAAAGAAACGTAAAAAACACAAACACATGGAGGCTAAACAATACATTACTAAATAACCAAGAGATCACTGTAGAAATCAAAGAGGAAATCAGAAAATGCCTAGAGACAAAAGACAATGAAAACACGATGAACAAAAACTTAGGAGATGTGGAATAAGCAGTTCTAAGAGGGAAGTTTTTAGCAATACAATCCTACCTCAAGAAACAAGAAATATCTCAAATAAACAACCTAAATTTACATGCAAAGCAACTAGAGAAGGAAGAACAAACAAAACCCAAAGCTAGTACAAGGAAAGAAATCATAAAGATCAGAGCAGAAATAAATGAAATAGAAACAAATAAAACAATAGCAAAGATCAAATCAACGAAAAGCTGGTTCTTTGAGAAGATAAGACTGAAAAACCTTAGCCAGAGTCATCAAGAAAAAGAGAGAGAGGACTCAAATCAATAAAATTAGAAATGAAATAGGAGAAGTTACAACAGACACTGCAGAAATACAAAGGATCAAATGGGACTACTCTAAGCAACTGTGTTCCAATAAAATGGACAACCTGGAAGAAATGGACAAATTCTTAGAAAGGTGTAACCTTACAAGACTGAAGCAGGAAGAAATAGAAAATATGGACAGACCAACATAAGTAATGAAATTGAGACTGTGATTAAAAATCTTCCAACAAACAAACGTCCAGGACCAGATGGCTTCACAGGTGAATTCTATCAAACATTTAGAGAATAGCTAACACCCATCCTTCTCAAACTCTTCCAAATAATTACAGAGGAAGGAACACTCCCAAACTCATTCTACAAGGCCACCATCATCCTGACATCGAAACCAGACAAAGATGCTACAGACCAATATCACTGATGAATATAGATGCAAAAATCCTCAAAATACTAGCAACAGAATCCAACAACACATTAATAGGATCGTACACCATGATCAAGAGGGATTTATCCCAGGATGCAAGGATTCTTCAATATATGCAAATCAATCAATGTGATACACCATATTAACATATCTAAGAATAAAAACCATATGATCCTCTCAATAGATGCAGAATAATCTTTTGACAAAATTCAACACCCATTTATGATAAAAACTCTCCAGAAAGTGGGCATGGAGGGAACCTACCTCAACATAATAAAGGGCATATACGACAAACCCACAGCAAACATCATTCTCAATGGTGAAAAGCTGAAAGCATTTCCTCTATGATCAGGAACAAGACAAGGATGTGCACTCTCACTACTATTATTCAACATAGTTTTGGAAGTCCTAGCCGTGGCAATCAGAGAAGAAAAAGAAATAAAAGGAATACAAGTTGGAAATGAAGATGTAAAATTGTCACTGTTTGCAGATGACATGATGCTATATAGAGAAAATCCTAAACATGCCACCAGAAAACTACTAGAGCTAATCAATGAATTTGATAAAACTGTAGGATACAAAATTAATGCAAAAAATCTCTTACATTCCTATACACTAACAGTGAAAATCAGAAAGAGAAATTCAGGAAACAATCCCATTCACCATTGCAACAAAAAGAATAAAATACCTAGGAATAAACCTACCTAGGGAGATAAAAAACCTGTATGAAGAAAACTATAAGACACTGATGAAAGAAATTAAAGATGATACTAGCAGATGGAGAGATATACCATGTTCTTGGATTGGAAGAATCAGCATTGTGCAAATGACTATACTACCCACAGCAATCTACAGATTCAATGCAATCCCTATCAAATTACCAATGACATTTTTTACAGAACTAGAACAAAAATCTTAAAATTTGTATGGAGACACAAAAACCCTGACTAGCCAAAGCAATCTTGAGGGAAAAAAATGAAGCTGGAGGAATCAGACTCCCTGACTTCAGACTATACTACAGAGCTACAGTAATCAAGAGAATATGGTACTGGCTCAAAAACAGAAAAACAGATCAATGGAACAGGATAGAAAGCTCAGAGATAAACCTATGCACCTATGTTCAACTAATCTATGTTAAAGGAGGCAAGAATATACAGTGGAGAAAAGACAGTCTCTTCAATAAGTGGTGCTGGTACAACTGGACAGCTACATGTAAAAGAATGAAATTAGAACACTCCCTAACACCATACACAAAAATAAACTCAAAATGGATTTAAGACCAAAATGTAAGCCCGGACACCATAAAATTCTTAGAGGAAAACATAGGCCAAACACTCTTTGACATAAATCACAGAAAGGTCTTTTTTGACCCACCTCCTAGAATAATGGAAATAAAAATAAAAATAAACAAATAGGACATAATTAAACTAAAAAGCTTTTGCACAGCAAAGGAAACTCTAAACAAGATGAAAAGACAACCCTGAGAATGGGAGAAAATACTTTCAAACGAATCAATGGACAATGGATTAATCTCCAAAATATATAAACAGCTCATGCATCTCACTATTGAAAAAACTACTCAATCAAAAAATGGGCAGGTGCTTCCCTGGTGGCGCAGTGGTTGAGAGTACGCCTGCCGATGCAGAGGACATGGGTTTGTGCCCCGGTCTGGGAAGATCCCACATGCCGTGGAGCGGCTAGGACTGTGAGCCATGGCCATTGAGCCTGCATGTCCAGGGCCTGTGCTCTGCAATGGAAGAGGCCACAACAGTGAGAGGCCCGCGTACGGCGAAAAAAAAAAAAAATGGGCAGAAGAAGACCTAAATAGACATTTCTCCAAAGAAGACATACAGATGGCCAAGAGGCACATGAAAAGATGCTCAACATCACTAATTATTAGAGAAATGCAAGTCAAAACTACAATGAGGTATCACCTCACACCAGTTAGAATGGGCATCATCTGAAAATCTACAAACAACAAATGCTGGAGAGGGTGTGGAGAAAAGGGAACCCTCTTGGAGGGGATATGGGGGTATATGGATACGTATAGCTGATTCACTTTGTTATACAGCAGAAACTAACACAACAATGTAAAGCAATTATAGTCCAATAAAGACATTAAAAAAAAAAAAAGAAAAGAAAAGGGAGCCCTCTTGCACTGTTGGTGGGAATGTGAATTGACACAGCCACTATGGAGAACAGATGGAGGTTTCTTAAAAAACTAAAAGTAGAGCTACCATACGACCCAGCAATCCCACTACTGGGCATATACCCAGAGAAAACCATAATTCAAAAAGACACATGCACCCTAATATTCATTGCAGCACTATTTACAATAGCCAGGTCATGGATGCAACCTAAATGCCCATCAACAGATGAATGGATAAAGAAGTTGTGGTACATATATACAATGGAATATTATTCAGCCATAAAAAAGAATGAAGTTGGACCATTTGTAGAGATGTGATGGACCTAGAGACTGTCATACAGAGTGAAGTAAGTCAGAAGGAGAAAAACACATATCGTATATTAATGCATATATGTGGAATCTAGAAAAATGTTACAGGTGAACCTGTTTGCACGGCAGAAATAGAGACACAGATGTAGAAAACAAACGTATGGACACCAGAGGGCTAAAGTGCAGGCAGTGGTGGGATGAACTGGGAGATTGGGATTGATATATATACACTACTGTATATAAAATAGATAACTAATAAAACCTGCTGTATAAAAATAAATAAAATAAAATTCAAAATAAATAAATAAAAAGTACACTAGTGGTAAAAAAATAAAATTAGAGTGAAAAAATTATTCTTCTGATTTATTTATGGTTTTGCAGATTTGTATGAGCTGTCCACTGATAACAGATGAATTCACTGCTAAGTCCTACTTTTCTATGAATATTCAGTAATTATACAATCATAGGTTTTATGCTTTCAATTTAAGCATTTGATATATTTTGAAGTATAGAATATCAGGGATTATTATTGAAAACCAATCAATAATGAAAAACAAATTCCAATTTTTAATGATGTATTTAATTACCTGTTATTTTACTATACACTGTTAATAATCTACCTATGTATCACCTAAAGAGAATACCTTATAACTATGCTCCTTGTTCACACTAACCCTTCTGATACCATTCTGAACCCCCTCACCTGTTCTCACCTTGCATCTTGCTCGCACATATCTATGTTCTTCTAGCTCTTGACTTCTATCTTGGATTCTTATTTTTAACCTCTCAGATTTTGTATATGTTAAAATATCATGCTACTGATCCTTAATTATCTTCCAGTGTCATATTTTTAATCTTACTCTCATGTCATTTTCATGATACACCTCACTCTGATCCAGCCTTATAATCTGGGCCACTATTTTTCTCTGTCCTTTGCAAAAGAAGTATCAGAAAATTATAAAATTGGGGTTTCCCTGGCAGTCCAGTGGTTAAGACTCCATGCTTCCACTGCAGGGGGCACTGGTTTGATCCCTGGACAGGGAACTGAGATCCAGACTGCCATGCAGCATGACCAAAATAAATAAATTAAAGAAATAAAATGCCCCCCCCCCAAAAAAGAAAACTATAAAATTCACACTATGCTTCCCTGACCAAGTAGTTCTTAAATTCTATGCACAGTAATATAAAAAAGTGCCTTGGGCTTGAATTCTGGAGTCAGCCTGCGTTTGATAGCAACTGTGCTACCTGTGAACTGTGCATCCTTGGACAAGATACTTAATGTCTCTTTGTCGCTCTCCTTCAGTAAAATGGATTTAGTAATATTACTGATCTCATAGGGTTATTGTGGTATTAACTGAAAAATTCAACATAAATTTCTTATTAGAGGAGCCTGACACTTTCACATATCAGCCATTCAAGAGGATCAAGATTACCAGTCTTGACCAAGTTCTTTTAAAGAAAAGACAAGCTCATTTGTAGTTTTGAAAGAATTCGTCATAGAAAAAAAATTTATGGGATCCACTTAGAGCAATACATCTTTGTCTTTGATCCATGCTGATATTTTAAAATCTCAGCACATTAGAACTTGACAGAGGATCTAGTTTCTGTGACTTGGTAATTAGAACTTTATAGATCCAAGGGATTTTTCAAAAATATTGTTCTTTTTAAGGGATTGTACATTGTGAAAATTCAAAACTCCCTGCAGAAGAAGGTTTAAGAACAAACAGTTCTGGAAAGTTTCTTGTCCAGGTGATTAGCTTTGCCCTTTAATAATTTTCCTCTTACATGCATATTCACACACTCATTATGAATCGTCCGTCACTTATCGCTTTTTATGCACTAATTTTCTAAATTACTAAAATAACAGCCAGCATTAACACAATTACATGTGTTCATGGTGCTTCAGGTGATTACAATAATCATTTTTTCATCCTTCTAAAATATTAATAATCCAACCATTATAATCATCATTAATTACTACTAACTTCATAGTCTACCACATAACCCCAGATAATGCAACACAGAAAGAGGACAAAGAGCAGACTTCTCTGGATTCTTTTCTTCTCCAGAAGCTTATTTTAGTGGTTTAGAAGGAAAACATATGCATGCTAACTGCACTGAAGCTAACTGTTCAAGTTCTTCTAGGGAGGTAATTTTTTCATGCAACAATATGTCTATTATTAGTTCTTAAACATTAGCCCTTAATAAATAGTATTTATTCTGTCTACATATCTTGACAATGACTTCTCCTTACATTTGCAGCCACCCACTGAGACAATCACTGCCACCATTCAGACACACAACAAACTAAGGTTTTATTACTTTAATTTTCCTAACAAATTGCACCATGCTAAATTACAACACATGGAAATAATTTTTAAAAGACAAAGAGAACAGCAGACTTTGCATTTTTATTAACTGAGCTATCTGTAATTTCAAATAATGGCATATATTAAGTATTGTCCAAATGTGCACACACATATGTGTGTGCTGAGTGAGTGTTTTAACAAGCCTCAAAATTTCCTGAACCCTTTTGAAATTAAATGGAGAGAACTGTATAAATGATTCTTATTCTGGTATTTTTATAGCTCAATAAATTTGAACTTAAGTAACAGCTGGTAATCTCAAGGTGTGTGCATGCTCCAATAGTATATTTGTGTTTGGCAATTTAGAATCCATATATACATACATATATGCATATACATTACATACACACACATACATATTAGTAAAAATCCCTAACTTCAAACTATAGGATGCACTTTTAATTTTTTACTGCTAGAGCTGTAAAATAGTCTCACAAAGACTAACAGAATTGGTCCTGAAGGATTAATTGATATTTGAATTGCTATAGAACAATGTTAGATTAAGAGTTCGGATATACTCTGAAGATTAACAGTGGGAGATTACACTAATATCAAAGAGCTCAAAACAGAAAATGTCCTTTAACAAAGTTTCTGCATTTCTCCAGGATTTTTAAGAGAACGGCCCAAATCTAGGGTAAGATGACTAAGTATAGCATGTACTTTTAAGTTGGAGAAATTAGGAAAATGTTGTCTAACCATTATGATTCCAGTCACACTAATTTTCACGGTGTTTTAAGAACGAGACTCAGCTTTGGAAACAAAACAGTGGGAGCTTTTTAGGATACTAATTCAAATGCCGCCCAGCTGAGTAATGATCTGGTTGTTGTTACCAAACTTATTATTTCAGGGCTGCTCTGTGAATAATGTCACTTGAAATTACTATATCCTTCAGTTCACTCCCATATGGACAAATGCCACCATTCAAACATCATCATCATGTTACCAGTTTGTCCTGAGAAGCTATTGAATACTTCAGTGTTCTCTTCATGTTTAATGAAAGATTGAAAGAAAGAGGGTTTCTGATGTTATTATTTATGCCTCATGAGAGCAACTGATTATTGCTAATTTTCATGCCCCTGTAGTGTCCATTCAGTGGTTGATTTCAGGAAAACTTAGAGCAGCTGGTCCCAATTCTGGCCTGTATCTGGAACCACCTAGGGAGATTTTAAAAATATATTTTACTGGGCTTTAACCCAAAGCTACTGAATAAGAATCTCCAGGGGTTATTCCTATCAAGTTATATTTAAACATGCTCTCTAAATAATTTTATTGAAGCTGTCCATGGACTGACCTTTGGGATCCATTGACTGAATTTTGAAATCAGCCTCAAATTTTAGTTCTGATGTTTTTAGCTGAATGATCCTGATCAAATCCAAATAATCTTCAACTTCTACCTCTATAAAATGGAGGTTACGTCCGTTTTAAGTTGTAAGGACTACATAAGAAACACACAGATTCTATCTAGCACAGTTCATAGCACACAGTAGGCCTACAGTAGGCTGTGGAAGAGATCAAAATCCATTGCCTCTTCTTTCTGGACATGCAACTAGCTTGCATTTCTTAGCACATCTTGTGGTTAGTTGTGTTCATGTGACTAAGTCCAAGCAAAAGGAATGCAGCAAAAGAAATGTGAACCACTTCCAGATTTAGACCATAAAGACCTCCACAGTGAACTAAATAAGATGACCTACAAAGTGACATTGGAATCTGAATGTTGATCATGGGAATTCCACAAAATGGACAAACCAGGGTTCCTGAATGCTCATGTAGAAGGCTATCCACCAATAAACTTCATTTTGGCACCTGTGATTTGGGGTTTACCTATTATAGCAGTTAGTACCCTATGTTTGCTGTTCAATTATTTTAGTTTTCCTTTTAAAATAACAGTAACATTTGAAAGATTTTTTTTCTCTCTTTACTTATCTGTCTATTGTGATATTGTCCTAATTTATCAATTGTGGAAACTGACAGGAATTTCAATGTTCATGAGATACAATGAGCACTTTTCAGATTCCTGCAGCAAAAATAAGAACACTCTGTGTCAAGGGATTGTCCTGTCCTTTAAAGACGATCACGTGCCACTGGGCACCAGGCTGCATGATCCCAGTGCATCTCTCCTTCAACTTTTAGAAAGAGCAAGAAAAATACACATAGTAGATTATATTTAGGAAATTTATTAAAATTAATAAAGGATATTATACTTGTTTGGGTTCCAAGCCACTACAAGCACTCATCATCATCTATGTGTCATTTATCTAGGAATGACTATTCATGAAAAGTTGATCCTAAGACCACAGTGATTACATTTCTCTCTTCACCATTGCTCTTTGGGATTTCTTTCCCTTCTCCTCTACCTACTACTTCTAAGTAGCCCCTACATTTATATCAACTGTAATATCCTAATATTACACAGGGCTGGTCAAGAAGGATGTTACTTTGGGAAGAACAGGAATGACTTGGAAGAGAGTGTATAGGGGAGAATAAAAATAAACTTTAAAAATATATTCTCAACGCCTCTCCTCCCCACCTCCAAGTTCTCAGGGTAGCATCTTCAATTCCCTATACTATTTTTCTCAGTTCACTCATACTCCCTCAACATTTTTCTACATCCTGCATTCCCTCATATTTGGCTCGTTTGATGCCTTAGGAAGACAGAGCCTCTGTTTTTCTTCTTCTTCTTAGAGTTAATTAAATCTTCAGTCCTTTGTATACTTGAAAACTCATTTTCGTGAATTTCTTTATTTGATTTTTCCCATAGGATCTATGCTGGAGGTCGCAAGTATAGTTCACCTCACTTGCTACCTGATAAATCATTAGTGACTCCTTGGAATGCTATGTTTAGAAAGGCTTGAGACCAGTGCACAAGAAAGAGCATCCTCATCAATTAGAGATGTCTTTCCCAGTTGCAGGAGGAGAAGCAATGGCATTCATGCAGGAGTTTGTCTTTCAGAAAAATAAAATGAGGAGGATGAACATTATTACTAAAAAAAGGAAGTTCAAAGGAGCAATTCTTCTTGTTTTTAGGAGTGGTGGGGTGTGGGCATGCCTTTTCAGAGTTAAGAAAGAATCAGTCCTCAGGCATACTTTTGAGATCCAAGTATATTAAAAACCAAGGAAGTACAAGACAATATTAAAAATATGATGATATTTTAAATGCTTAAATTTAACAAATAAAGGTCTCTGAGTGCCATCTTTCAATCCTTTCAATGTGTTCTCATGACTGTATGCATAAACTTATTTGGTGATAAAAGTAGAAGCCAAATTTTGAGGTCTTTCATTCATGGAGACTTGGCCAAATGGCCCTTGAATTTGACTCTGAAAATGGGCTATATAATCAGATTGATTTCTTTCCTCCATTGAAAGAGAGTATGAGAAACATTTGGTAGAAGGAAGAGTGAAAGAATGAAATAGGGAACATCAGGCCAATGCCTAAAGCATGTGAAATAAGAGAAAGGAGGTGACTGCTAAACTATTTCAAGATGTAGACACATAGTATCAGGGGTCCCTGAGACTCATAATTCCTTAGGCCTTTTCTCCTATAGCCTTCTTCTTTGATGTTTTCCTTAAGTCCTCTTTCAGCAAAGGGTTGACCACTCAAGCTGCTAATTCTTAAGTTACTTTCTGGATTCTTAACCCCAAATGTTGTCAGTCACTACCAGAATCTGTAACTGGAGATATCTTACTCCTGGTGCTTGATAGAGACAGAGGCTGTTGACAGAAGTTCTTGACCCATTTCTTCAGGCGTGTTTAAGCGTGCCCAGAAACTAAAATTGATATCATATGGTGTTGATTTTCTGGTAGCACTTTCATAATTTGAACAGAGGTCTAAACTTTGGACCCATGATATGAATTTAATAGACTTTCCTATGCTGAATGGGTAATAACCATTGCATATAACATTGTGTCTATGGGAACATATCTGTCAAATTCCAAATAACTGACTTCCAAAGAACATTTGCATTGTACCAATTTGTAATTGGTAAGCTCATTTCCCTGCTTTACTTTTTTCAGTTATATAATGAAATTGAATGAAACAGATGTCAGATCCACATCTCCCCAAACACTCATTTTTACCAGTTCAGAGAATAAATAAAGAAATGAATTTAATGATGCAAAGTCACTGACTTAGTTACCTGTATCCTTTTGGATCCTAATAATTTCTCACACTAATGCATTTCTTTATCACCTTCATATTGCTTAAGAGGAGACAGAGCCAAGGAGTGAGTAATTGCTTACTAGATCATGAAAGCTACAAGTTTGGCTACAGGTAACTAACACAGATTGTGAATGTTTATATTAACCTTTCTTGTTTCATGTTCTCAAATATCTTTTTGATGAAAAGGTGACAAAAAGGGAGCTTTTCTCTAAATGTACTCTATGAATAGGCCTAGCTAACCTTGTCATCTGACTTTATTGTGACCTTACTTATGATTTTGGAGAATTGAGGAAGTGAAGTGCTGTGTATGACATAAAGTTACTAATTTAAAGCACATACAACACGACGTGATTATGAATGGTATAGATATATGTGGTAACAGTATAAAAAAAATCCACAGAAAAGGTACTTGCTGATATCAGACTATAGTTCCCTCTGACGAGACAGAAGAATGGAGTGCTGGGAGAGGCTTTTGTTGTTAGCTGTATTTAGTTTTTAAAGATGAGATGCAAGTATGAAATATATTAACATTTTGCCTGTTATATTTTTTGTATATTTAAATATTTTAAGTAAGATTTTAAAAATATATTTTAAAAATGAATTACAAGATTGCAAATGTTAATAGCTTCTATTAACTTCTTAAAAACTTACAGGCAGTAACTATTGTATGTGAACTGAATCACTCAGTTACTTAATTTAGGTTTAAAAAATCCTACTCACTTTTTGGAGCTAATTGTGAGTTGAGTAATCTAACTTTGACACTGTCTTACTATTTTGACTCCACTTCATCTCCCTTAATAGGGTTACATTTGTTACTTCATGTAAATTTATAAATTTTAAATATGAATTTTAAGACTAATTGTCTTAGTGTTTTTAAATTTAGAAATAAATTATTTCACTGTGAAATATACATATTAGGGCTCTTTTTCATGTTAAGTTATATCAACTAAGATGATACTGAGGGTGATAAAAGTGGATTGTCACAATTATATCACTGCATCATTGTAGAATAGCTCTTATTTCAGTTAGATTTCATAAAGGCATTATGGTTATTTAGGAAAAAACTTGGAAAATCCATGAAATGTTTTTCAATTTCTTTCCTTTAGAATAGACTTTAGGTAGTTTAGAAAATTCTCTTAAAGTATGAAGAACACATTAAAAATTGGTACCTGACCTTTTGAGGACAAAAATTATAATAGAAAATAAAATTAATACAAATGTTAGCTTTGTCATTCATATACATGATGATCTTTAATAGAAAGCCTCCAAACTTCCAATTAGCCAAAAACATTCAAGGACTAAATAAAACATGTTTCATAATTAAAATGAAGCACACTCTATCTTGAGATCTAATAAAATGGTGTTTTCTTTTAATTTTAGTCTAGGTGTAACAAAGATTGTTCAGATGCAGATTTGGAACTTACCAGTGTTCATATAACTTAAATGAAAGTTATAATCAGAATTCCACTGATTTAGTACATTGCTATAAGCAACTGATTAACATCCACACTGATTTAAGAAGAGCTTTAATTGCATATGTGGCTGCATGAGATAAAACAGAAAGAAAACCAATTAGAGCAATTACCAGCATCTTCATCATTATGCTCATCTTTATCATAATGATGAGTAACATTTTTTTAACTCTTCACAGATTGCAAAGTGCTTTCATCTCCAGTACCTCTCAAATCTTGTAGACGCCTTGAGAGTGGGTAGAACATGTGTGATTTATTCTCCCTAGAGTTGGAAAACCTGAAAAAATACAGAAAAATGAAAACCAATAATAAGAAGACGTTTATGTTGTTTCTATGTCAGGTAGCATTTTTAAGAGATGAATGCAGAAGGGTCCATTATGGGGGAAGAAAGTCAGGAAGATGTGTTGTGAGCTCAACAGCTGAATTATGCTTAACTTAAGATAATTCCCCAGAGATCTCTAATGTTTGGTTAGAAATAGCCAAGATGACATTAAAATACACGGAAAACTATATATTTTAACTCATTATTATGAAAAAATTTGAATTCTTATAAAAGAGAATATTATAATAAATTCACATATATCCATCACCAATCTTCTTTCCTCTACATCCCCACACTCTCCCCACATAACCTATATTATATTATTTTGAAGCAAATCTAAGACATCATATCATTTCATTTAGGAAAACACAAATATACTTTATAAAAGAAAACTGAGGGGCTTCCCTGGTGGCGCAGTGGTTGCGCGTCCGCCTGCCGATGCAGGGGAACCGGGTTCGCGCCCCGGTCTGGGAGGATCCCACATGCCGCGGAGCGGCTGGGCCCCGTGAGCCATGGCCGTTGCGCCTGCGCGTCCGGAGCCTGTGCTCCGCAACGGGGGAGGCCGCAGCGGAGGGAGGCCCGCATACCACAAAAAAAAAAAAAAAAAAAAAAAAGAAAACTGAGTCCATTTGAAGTGAATATGACTTTAAACGGAAGAAATTATTATTTGTTTGACTCAAAATTGTTGTTTTTCTTTGGAGATTTATTTATTTTCAAACTCCTGGTTGAATTTAACCCTTCTTCTGTGTGAATAACACATTCTGCCTGAAATTTCATAGTCTTGTAAACTCTCCCTGAGACCAACCAAAAATCTTGTACATTTTTATTTATCTGACATAACCTCGAGTAAAAGGGGTTCAGATAAATGTCCACTGGATGACTGATTACATGGATAAATTGATTTAAACATGGCTAATTTTTGGTAGACCACAACAGTAAACAGATGGTCATCTTACAGTTTCAATGGAAAGATTCCTATTAGCAAAGACACCCAGCTTTTAACACTTCCTGACACAATGAGCTTTGTGATCTTGAGCAGGTCAGGTAGCTTTTATGGATCCTTTGCTCTCACTAATAAAATAAAGGGGTTGTATGTTAGATTCCCTCTAAAATATATAGATAACATGGTATTCAACTGTCAGTTGTGTTATTCTATTGCTGAAGTACTTCATTTCTTACTTCCATTATACACATTCATCATTTTGAGGCCAGGAATCCATGTTCAACAGTGACTCTTACCTTATTTAAACCCTATGCAAAATAGGGCTGCCAAATCTAGAAAAGGAACAATGATGAACAGAAAGTTGGCAGTAATTATAGTGGCAAATCAATCTTCAAGGACAAAACTTGAACACTGAAAGCAAAACCATTATATTGATCCAGTCTGTGGAGTTACATAATTTGAGCTTTCTTGAAATGTTGGGTAAAAATTGACCCTTATTAATTTATTTGGTAATAACTCATTGTAAACATCTGTATCATTTTATTAATATTAAACTATAAATTTTTGAGGTTGATAAGTGAGCTTTTTATCTTTTTTTTTTTTGAGTAGACACTTTCCAATTATTCTCACTGCTGAAATCCAATGTGAAATTTAAACATTAAAAATATGGAGAGGGCTTCCCTGGTGGCACAGTGGTTGGGAGTCCGCCTGCCGATGCAGGGGACACGGGTTCGTGCCCCGGTCTGGGAAGATCCCACATGCCGTGGAACGGCTGGACCCGTGAGCCATGGCCGCTGAGCCTGGGCGTCCGGAGCCTGTGCTCCGCGGCGGGAGAGGCCACAACAGTGGGAGGCCCGCATACCGCAAAAAATAAATAAATAAAAATAAAAAATAAAAATATGGAGAGATTGGATTTTAGAATTATTTTTAGAGATTTTTTTTAGGACATATTATTTTTGAAGAATCTATTCAGTTTTTGAAGAATCTATTCAGAAGAAGAAGCCACCTATTGCCTGAAAGTTACTTTTAGGAAAGAGGCTCAGCAATACTGAGTTACATCATTGCCTTTGATAATGAAAGCCATAATGCTTCCTGAAGGACTTTGAGCATCCATTTATTAAATATTTATTTAACATATATTAAAACATTTAAAAGAAATATAAAAATACTTTCAGTGCCCTAAATAACATTAGCTTTCATCCATGTTAGTTTTACCTGACCTAGTAATCAGTTACTGCAAAAATCATTACACTTTGCCATATTTTCCTGTATGGCTAAGAGTCCTAACACCAAACCTCATTTCCCAAGAGTTGAGAATAGAGAATGTAAAAATTAGTGAAGCCAGAATTCCTGAAAATACATTGTACACCTACAACCAAAAATCCCAGAAAGGAAATGTTTCCCCTTTGGAAACAACAAAACAGAGGTGCATACGTGTACTCAAATACACACATGGAAACACACACACACACACAGACATATATATTTCTAACTGCAATTCAGCTGGATGTGCTTTTGTCTATAAAGAAAGAGAAAAGATATAATTTGATAAAAATATTCTTGGTCTCTGACGTTAGTGTGTCTCTACCATGCAGACATGATACATTATGCTAAAAAGTATCACTAGGTAAATTTGAGGGATTTGAGGGTGTACTAAAACAGTTATTGTGGGCAAATATAATATTTTGAGCTCCTTTAATGTAATTTAAATTATAGAGATGTAAGACATGACCTTAACATTTTAGCATTCAAGGTGTAATCTTAGGCCTCTCGAACTTCTGTAGTAGACTTAAAAGACCTAAAATGTCTTAAACTTGAATGTAAAGACTTTAAGAAAAAGACTTTTGCATCAGGTAGGTTTTATCAGTCAGCTGTCTTAATGAGTTGCACCTTTGATATTATTTCTTGTATAATTTATAAAATTATTTTAGCCTTGTGTAGAAAATTACTCTTATCCAAAAAAATAGCTTTAGACTGAATATCCTATATGTAGCAAAAGTGAGGAATTTTAAGAAAATTATGAAACCATCTTTTTTAAAAGAAAGAGTGATGTGGGCTTATATTTAGGAGATAAACTTTTAAAGAAACATTTTATCCCAGTTATTTCCTTTTCAATTATTTAAGGTTAAGTTGTATTTTATAACTCAAGTTTGAAACTTCTCCATGAACTTTAACCCAAATTTTCAGGTAATAGTGCATTAAGGCTCTCTGAGTACTACAAGAATACTTAATCACTTTATCATTGAAATGACTTGAGGGAAACATCAAAAAAGCTTTTTGAGAATGACATAATAAATTGTGGTAAACAAATGACATCTTTTATGATATATGTGAAAATCCTAAAATGTTTATTTTATGAGAGAATAGTGAGAGAATTAGTAGATGACAGTGTTGCAGTATCTGCCTCCGTACCTGAACTGACAACACTTGTCTTAAGAAGTCTGAGTTACTAAAGATACATCTTCATTGAAAATCCATTGTGTACAGAGCTTTGTAAGAAAAAAACCTATGATATTAAGTGCTTGCTGAAGTCATAGCAATGCATTTATGGTGGCTATATGAGTAAGGGCTAAATGACAAAGCTAAAATCTGCTCAAACCCTCTGTGTCTATCAAACATCTAGAAATGAAAAACTGGTTGTTGTCAGCTAACGGCAAGTTGCTTTGGGTAAGTAAATTAATGCCACTTCTTGGTGACTGCATTTCTCTCTCATGCGGCTTGCAAGACCCTGTGTCTATCGAGTTTTTCTTCAAGTTTAATCCTATTTACACCATTTTCCCTCTACCCCCAATATTTTCTTACCTCTGAAACCTGGTTAAAATAAATGTGAATAGCCAACTTCAATCCAATAACCAAAAGGCAGTAAGTAGCCTGAAGGAAGTGTTTTCTGGGTAAAACAACCTCATTCCCTTGGGCTTGATTACCGTCATAAACCATGCATCCTAGTAGAACTATCTAGTACTAATAACAGTAGAGCTAACTACTGGCTTCATTTATTTCATTAAGTCCTTGAGTTAATTTAATTACCTGGCCCTGGAAATGGCTTCAGTTGACCATGGACTGGTGGACAGGCATAACATGCTTTCAGCAAAATGTTCACTTAAAGAAGATTACCTATATAGCTTCAAAAGAAAATAGTTAAAATAATGAGAAAAAAATTTAACTTGTAGCCACATTATGAAATAATTGAAAAAGGATAAGGGAGGTATAAATCCTCTTTACTAGAGCTTCTCCCCTCCTTCCACTGACACAGTTACTTAAACCTGTCCAACTCTTGTGTGCGTATGGACACTCCTTAGAAAGGAATAAGGAAAACACACCCACATACACCTAGATAATACAGTCTTTCTCAGCAGTGATATTCCTTTCTCAGAAAAGGGGAATAAGAGCCAAGATAATGAAACTACAAAAGGGTAAATGGCATTGTAATATCATTTATAAGAAATATCTATTTGGTCTTCATCCACAGTTCATTTTACATAGCTCCCAAAAACCTTTGAATATCATAAGTGTCAAAAGCGATAAAGGTGTCTTTGTCACATTTGTCTGCAGCACTTTATGTTAGCCAGGTGACTTTTGAAAAGCACCTATGGATGGGGGCTGGTTGCCAGGAGAACCAACTTTCATTTCCAGCCCCAGATAGCCGGGGAAGGGAGAGGGCCTGGAGGTTGAATCAATTGCCAATAGGCAATGGTTTAATCAGTCATGACTATGTAAAGAAGCCTCTGTAAAAACCCAAGAGTTTGGGGAGCTTCTGGGTTGGTGAACATTTAGAGGTGCTGGGACAGTGGCTCCTGGAGAGGGCATGGAATCTCCGTGTCTTTTTCCAGTGCCTTGCCCTGTGCCTCTCTTCCATCTAATTGTTCCTGAGTAATATCTTTTTATTATAAACTGGTGATCTAGTAAGTACAATGTCTCTTTGAGTTGTGAGCCATTCTAGCAAATTAGTCAAACCCGAGGAAGGGGGCTTGGGAACCTCTGATTTATAGCCAGTGTTCAGAAGTACAGGTAACAACATGGGCTTGCAACTGGCATCTGAAGTGGGGGGGGCGGTCTTGTAGAACTGAACCTTTAACCTGTAGAACCAGATGCTAACTCCGAGAGATAGTGTCAGATTTGATTTGAGTTGTAGGATATGCAGCTTGTGTTTGAGAATTGCATGTTGGGGTTTGGGGAAACCTCCACACATGCACACGCACACACATTGGAGTTGGGTCCAGGAACCTAATTTAGTTATGCTAGATCAGGTCAGTGATTTTCACCTAGCCCTTGTATTTTTTAAATGTGGGATGCGTATTCTTGGTTGTATCTGAAATTGACAATAAAGGACATGGCATTAAATAACGTTGACTCACATAGTGAGGAATACTCAATTTTCTATTCTCTTAATTCTTTGGTTGACCTCATAAGTAGACCGTGTATTTTTTATATTTTGAGAATATATAGTTAATACCTGTTTATTTAATATTTTCTAATTGCCCTTTATAATAATGAGAGACCTCAGCTCAGAATCTCCTTCAGGCAACAGCATCCAGTTAGAATTTAATGCTTCAAAAAATAATTATTTTAGTTACAGTTTTCTATTTATTTTACTGACTATACAAAATCTTCTTCAAAATAAATAAGTTGGAGACAGAGGAACTGGATAATAAGTCAAAACTATATTGACTCTTCCAAAATGCTGACTTTTGAGGATGTGAAATATGAATAGTATCCTGACTTCACTGGAAAGATAATAAAAAATAGAAGCTACCTTAACCAACACTAATTATTTCTTAGCTAGAAATCCTACCTTATATTATTTTTTCAGGCTAGAAATGAGTATTTTTAAAAGTCTCGTTCTAGTTAAAAACTTCAAGATTTGTAACTTGTATATCCAAGGTCCTAAATTTATACCTATCTGGTACTGAATACTTAAAAGTCATCCCTCATTTGCTTTCTTCATATTCTGTAGCACCTCCCAGTGTGTCAACTAATAGCTGAAATGTCTATGGGAAGAACCAGAAAGCTGGGACTACTGGAGATCAGGAATAATCCCATTCATTTAGTCATTTTTTTTTCAATCAGTCAGTATTTATAAAGCCCTCTTATGTGCCAGTTGTATGTTATAAAATTAACTCAAAGTAAAATATGATATGTGATCCCAAGATTGTAGTTGTTGTAAAACAAACTCATTTGACTTACAAATATATTTTGTTTGTCAAGGAAAGCTATAAGAAAAACTGAGTATCAGAGTTTTCCCTGAAGGATGTGCCATGTCTAAGTCCATAGCTCTCCACCATTTCCTGTTTACTACACCTGAACTTCTACTAGTTGTATCCCATTCTTGTCCCCCTAAAGGCATTGAACTGATTATTCCCAGTTTAGAATAGATTGGAGAGTCTTTATTTTTGGACTCTTTGTTTAATTAAACAAATTGAATAAATTGGTCTGCACAGAGTACTGGGTACTGTGGGAACATGCAGAAGGGCATCCTAGCGATCTTGGTGTAAATTAAGACGGAGATAAATTTTGAGAAGCAAGTTAACTGTTATCCCAGTGAAAAAGAAAATAAAGAGAAAAATGTTCCCCAGGCAAAGGGAAGAACACATGAAAAGATGTAGCAGCTAGAGGCAGATAATGTTGCAGCAGAGCACATAATAAAGTTTTATGAGAAAGAGAGGCAAAAAATGAGATGAAGTCTGAAGGAGAGAGTCTGAAGCCAGATTAAGAAAGGCCTTTTACACCATAATAAGAAGTTTAGAACTTATCTTTAAAATAGAGGGTTGATACAAATGGTAACTCATATCTTCCCAGGTAACAGCTAGCTTGAAGATAATCAAGGGTTTGATGATGACAATGTCTACTGCTCTGGGTCCAATCCTATTTGGTTTGCAGGACCAAGTTCCCCTAGTCCTTCATTTACTTGTAGATCCTGAGTTAATTTCATACTCCCCCTGAGCATATGCTCTCTTGGGCTTCTTTCTCTAGCATCCTTAAAGTGATTCATCCTTAAAGTGGCATCCATCCCATGGGAGGGGAGCACTCCAAATAACTGAATCAGATATCTTGGCCTCTAAGTTGCTTTTTCACACCAAAGCCCTGGAGGCACATTTAAAATTAGATTAATTAAGGTTCAAGATGACTGTGATTCCCACTCATTTCTTCCTTCTCTTTCTCTATTTTTCTTCGTATTTTCTCTTCTACCTACTATTCATGGAGGACTAGAAGGGTTTTTACTCTATTTTGTAATCAGCTGAGTGCTCTTCCAAGGTACAGCATTTCAAAAATTGAATCGAAAAAAAAAAGAGCATGCTGCCAAAACCAAAAGAGATGATATGTTCCATTATAAAATAAAATATTCAGAGTATCATTTATATGTTTAAATTATTCATTACAATGACAAAAAATTAAGATGATTATTTTCTTCCTGTGGTGCATGTCATGTTTCTCACAACAGGTGGAAAATAAGACAGTCCTTTCTGTGTCAGGTCTGAATTATTTCTTCTCTTAGTGGGTTTAGTGAAATTTTATAAGCAGTTGCACTGATTTTAAGCACCCTGAATAAAAGATTAATAAGAATTAGGAAAACTGTCACTTATGAGTGCACCGTCACAGCTCCAGAAAGTCTTCAAGAAACTCACAAAATGTATGGGCTTCTTTGTCATTTTAGAATAATATTTCATTTTTGTTAATTTAATCTCAAATTTCCACCCCCTGGCTTGAAATCTGTCATTGGTTCCTCATAAACTTCAAGATAGACATAAACTCTAACCAAGTCATATAAAGGTGTAATGACTCATTCATTCATTGATTTAACCATCATTCATTAAGTATTCATTGAGCAACTATTATATGTCATACCCTTTGCTAGTTGTATTGCCCATCTGGTTTCTAGTTAGCTTTTAGGCTTTTATCCTTCTGTGTTCCCTCTTACACTGTTTATGACGGCCATCCTGACCTGCTTGCAATTCCCAGAACAGGCTCAGCCTAGTCACATTTCCACATCTTCCCTATCCTATTTCCATGCCAAGAATGCTCTCTTTACCTCTCATCTTTCTAGTTCAGTGTTTCAACAACACAGCTTGTCTTCAAAATCACATGGGAAATTTAAAAAATACATTACAGGTACCCAGCCTCAAAGATTTGGAGTCAGTAGATCTCTAGTGGGACCTGAAAATCTCATATTTCCAACAGAATCACATGGGATTGAGATAATCAGGGTGATTTTGAAACACTTGACCAATTAATATCACCTTACTGTTTATGGTTTGACTTAGGTGCCATCTCCATTAACCACACTAGTTGACCTCATCTGTTTACTTATGTGATCCTATCATGTATTCACTAAACAACATTTGTATTCCTCAAACTATACTCAAGTTATTCATATTTTAGGGTTGTTTTTCCTAGACTGTCAGCAATTAGAGTATCTTTTTCATTCTTTATTCTCAGTCATAAGCAGTGTCAGGCATGCAGAAGCCTGGATCAATGTTTGTTCAATAAGTGAATGAGTTTAAAATCAATTATTTTTATTTACATTAAGGATGCCTTGAAAAATAGGGAAGACTTTTCAGTACCTAGACAAATATTACTGACTTTTGTGGCTTAGAAGTACAATTCCCATTGAGCCATACCATTTAATACACTATAAATTATATATATATATAATTACTTTATATATAACAGAATATATAAAGAATTACAAATCAACAAGAAAAAGGCAATCATCTTAAGACCAATGGTAATAAGGGAAATTACACATTAAAAAATCACAATGAGATATCAGTTCACACATTTAAATTAAAAGTCAAAATATCCAGCAATGTCAGTTGTTGGGAGATAATGTGGCCTCCATGGGACAGCTGTACTCTTTGGATGAGTGGAAAGTAACTTGTCACAATGATTTTGGGGAACAATTTGGCAATGTCTAGAATACTTGAATATGTTTCTATCTTATAACTGCATTTCTACAGCTAGACAAAATTTTGCATGAGCACATAAGGTGATATAAAAAAAATTTATAACAGAGTTGCTTATAACAGCAAATTTTGAAACAATATGAATAAAAGAATGCATAAACCATTTAAAATATATTATACAAGATAGGACGCTTTAAAATAGTTACACAAATTAATGTCACCCATTGTGACATCAATTTGTACAAACTTCACAAACATAATCCTGAATAAACAAAACCAAATTGCAAAAAAGTTCACATTAAGAAAAAAATATGTAAAAATGATAATGACTTTACATGCAGAGGAGAAAATGAAAATACTTTTCAGCAGTATATGTAACAGAATGTCAGATGGACTTTAAATCTCCTTATACATTTAATTACATGTACATAAGCCAAATAATTTTTTGTGACACCTCCAACTCATCAGTACTATGTTTTTGGCAGCACTAATGGGAGCTGTTTTATGAAGAATCCCATCAAAGCTATATTAGTTTTTGGTTCTCTCTCAGGTTTGTTGTGAAAAGCAGAAGTCTCCAAGCCAGGAAACTTTAAATTACAATTTTCATCTTTGGAATGCCTAAATTGTTCAAGAAAATTAAAACCAAAATATTGTCAAGTAATTTAAAGGAAAAATAAAGAAAAACATTATTAATGTGGAGAAACTGTTTTCCTTTTTTCAGAAGTTAACTACCCATTTTTATTTCTGCAAAAGCTCAATATAAAAATTATGATTATCTCTTCTCTTTTAGTATTTACATTTTAAAAATTAAACTTAGTGAGAATACCATGCTTCCAGACACTTTCATGATTTTATTCATCTTTATGACAGATTAAATAAGACCACAAATTCTTCGTAGCAACTAGCATCAAGAGATGAAGTCTAATTCCTCATGCCTTGAATATTGGCTGGCCTTGTGACACCCTTTAACCAATAAAATATGCTGGAAATTATGTTGTGTGAGTTCAGTATCTATGACCTCAAGAGAATTTGCAGTATTTGCCTTTGCTCTATTATATTACTGCTCTAAGACCATTGTATAAGGAAGCTGGTCTAGCCCAAAGAAAGACAAGAGACAACTGGGAGAATCAAGTTGTCTCAGAGGAGAGACAGCACCAACTTTCGGATAGGTGAGTGAGGCCATCTTGTACCTTATAGCTGAAGGGTAGCAGAATACACCACCCCCAAATATGCCACTTTGGCATATTGATTATTTTGAATAATACAGGCACTTGGAAAACAGCAAATGCAGAGATAGCCTTACTATGAACTCCCCTGTCTAAAGACATATGTTTTAAAAGGAGCTAAGTTTTCTTAAATTCCTTCCCTGGGAGTTTCATCAACCAGGAAATATTGCTTCTTATCACACAAGAGGAGACTAGAAGTCTACACCACACCCAGAAAAACTGTCACAAACTATCACGTCTTCCATCTGTTCTTCTAAGGGTCCATTTATATTTCCAAAACGTCATTTACTCTCCTCTAAGAGGCCTACATATCTCCTTTCCTTTCTCTCTTAAAATGACATTTAAGTCTAAATTCTAAGCTACCTCTTTGAATTATTTATTTTTTCTGGGTATCTCCCAGGTATTCATGATGTATACATTTTCATAACCTTATATTCATTTTTCCCTTTTTAATCTGTCTTTTATTACAGACACTCAGTAATAACTCAGAAGGGTAGGTGGAAAATTATTTTTTCTCCCTTACACAGCCCAGTTTATCCTGCAGTATCCATTGAGGTCTGCCAGGTAAATCAGCAGGGAGATCACCTGCCAACCCACAGGTTGATGAGAAATGATAAATATTTGTGGTTTATGCCACTGAGTTTTGGTGTGGTTTGTTTTGTACCAATAGTTAATAGTTATAGAAACTAGTACCTAGAAGTTGGTAGCTACTATAACAAAATCTTGAAATAATTGTGCCATTGATTTTAGGACTGGGTGACAGGAGTACTTGGAAAAGCAGTGAGAAATCTGTAAGCAAAGACAGGGAAGATGGCTGGAAAAGGTACTGTTGGAGGCTAGAGAAAAGGTAATCCATGTGATGTTGTGGAAGAACAATTAACAAAAATATTGACTGCAGGAACTGAAGGTAGGATATATACATAATAAACAGAAAATGCTAGAGGACATCTACAGACAGAAGGTTGAGAATGCAGATTGGTTTAGAGTGCATAAGATATTGAAAGACAAAAAGAGCTGAGGGAGGAAATGATTTGCAATTAAAATTTAGAAAGAATATAGAAGTCCCAGAGAGTGTGCTGGGTTGGAAGTAGCTGCTTCCATTCTGCCTAGCAGTAAAAAATCCTCAACCTAAAATGAGCCCAGGGGACAAAGATGTCACCACAGCTGTGCCTATAAGATTTTTAAGACCTCTGAGAGATTTAAATCGGTGCCTCATTTACCTTCTCAGTCTGCCAAAAGTGTTTCTAAGGATCTTGAGGGCATTGTATCTCAGCAGTTTCAGACCCTTGAACAATGCGCTAACCTTCTACTTGCTTTGGCCAATAGAAAATGATTTCCAGGCCTGGGCGTTAAGAGTGTTTGCAGCTGCCACTCTCGGCTACCGTGAGAATCAGCATTTAGAAGCCAGTCAAAAATACTGTAGGATGGAAGGCTACATGAAGAAGAACTAAAGTGACCCAACCAAAAGTCGGCTCTGACTGCCTAAAAATTAAGTTAGGCCATCTTGCATACTCTAGCCACAGCTAACCGTCCACCTGAATGCAGTTGCTTAAGAGAGCCTGGGTGAAATATCAAAGGAGCCACCAGCCAATTTACAGATTACTGCAAAATAATAAAGTGCCATTTTTTTTTTTGTATGCAGCTGCGGATTGGAGGGGTTTGTTACAGAGTACTAATTTATAGTTAATAGTCTGATGTGATCTTCATCCCAGAAATCAGTGCTAATGACTGCAAATGCAAATGCTAATAAGTTAACACAAGTGGTAGTGCTACCGACACTTTTTTTTTTTGCCTTTTTTTTAACATCGTTATTGGAGTATAATTGCTTTACAATGGTGTGTTAGTTTCTGCTGTATCACAAAGTGAATCAGCTTTAAGTATACATATATCCCCATATCCCATCCCTCTTGCATCTCCCTCCCACCCTCCCTATCCCGCCCCTCTAGGTGGTCACAAAGCACGG
>NC_041219.1:24836999-24838142 GCF_002837175.3 Physeter macrocephalus
TCTATTTTACATTTGGTAGTGTATATATGTCCATGCCACCCTCTCACTTCGTCCCAGCTTCTTCTCCCTCCCTGTGTCCCCAAGTCCATTCTCTACTTCTTTATCCCTGTCGTGCCCCTAGGTTCTTCAGAACCTTTTTTTTTTTTTTTTTTTTGGATTCCATATATATATGTGTTAGCAAACGGTATTTGTTTTTCTCTTTCTGACTTACTTCACTCTGTATGACTGACTCTAGGTCCATCCACCTCACTACAAATAACTCAGTTTCTTTTCTTTTTATGGCTAATATTCCATTGTATATATGTGCCACATCTACTTCATCCATTCATCTGTCGATGGACATTTAGGTTGCTTCCATGTCCTGGCTATCGTAAATAGAGCTGCAATGAACATTGTGGTACATGACTCTTTTTGAATTATGATTTTCTCAGGGTATATGCTGAGTAGTGGGATGGCTGGGTCATATGGTAGTTTCATTTTTAGTTTTTTAAGGAACCTCCATACTGTTCTCCATAGTGGCTGTATCAATTTACATTCCTGGTGGGAATGTGCAAGAGGGTACCCTTTTCTCCACACCCTCTCCAGCATTTATTATTTGTAGATCTTTTGATGATGGCCATTCTGACTGTTGTGAGGTAATACATCACTGTAGTTTTGATTTGCATTTCTCTAATGATTAGTGATACTGAGCATCCTTTCATGTGTTTGTTGGCAATATGTATATCTTCTTTCGAGAAATGCCCGTTTAGGTCTTCTGCCCATTTTTGGATTGGGTTGTTTGTTTTTTTGATATTGAGCAGCATGAGGTACGTGTATATTTTGGAGATTAATCCTTTGTCAGCTGCTTTGTTTGCAAATATTTTCTCCCATTCTGAGGGTCGTCTTTTCATCTAGTTTATGATTTCCTTTGCTGTGCAAAAGGTTTTGAGTTCCATTAGGTCCTGTCTATGTTTTTATTTCCATTTCTCTAGGGGGTGGGTCAAAAAGGATCTTGCAGTGATTTATGTCATAGAGTGTTTTGCCAATGTTTTCCTCTAAGAGTTTTATGGTGTCTGGCCTTACATTTAGATCTTTAATCCATTTTGAGTTTATTTTTGTGTATGGTGTTAGGGAGTGTTCTAATTTCATTCTTTTACATGTAGC
>NC_041219.1:24838190-24847441 GCF_002837175.3 Physeter macrocephalus
TCTGGGCTTTCTATCCTGTTCCATTGATCTATATTTCTGTTTTTGTGCCAGTACCATATTGTCTTGATTACTGTAGCTTTGTAGTATAGTCTGAAGTCAGGGAGCCTGGTTCCTGCAGTTCTGTTTTTCTTTCTCAAGGTTGCTTTGGCTATTTGGGGTCTTTTGTGTTTCCATATAAATTGTGATAATTTTTTGTTCTAATTCTGTGAAAAATGCCGTTAGTAGTTTGATAGGGATTGCATTGAATTTGTAGATTGGTTTGGGTAGTATAGTCATTTTCACAATGTTGATTCTTCCAATCCAAGAACATAGTATATCTCTCCATCTGTTTGTATCATCTTTAATTTCTTTCATCAGTGTCTTATATGTTTCTGCATCCAGGTCTTTTGTCTCCTTTGGTGGGTTTATTTCTAGGTGTTTTATTCTTTTTGTTGCAGTGGTAAATAGGAGTGTTTCCTTAATTTCCCTTTCAGATTTTTCGTCATTAGTGTATAGGAATGCAAGAGATTTCTGTGCATTCATTTTGTATGCTGCCACTTTACCAGATTCATTGATTAGCTCTAGTAGTTTTCTGGTAGGATGTTTAGGATTCTCTATGTATAGTATCAAGTCATCTGCAAACACTGACAGTTTTATTTCTACTTTTCCAATTTGAATTCCTTTTATTTCTTTTTCTTCTCTGACTGCTGTGGCTAAAACATGCAAAACTATGTTGAAAAATAGTGGTGTGTGAGTGGGCAACCCTGTCTTGTCCCTGATCTTGGTGGAAATGGTTTCAGTTTTTCACCATTAAGAATGATGTTGGCTGTGGGTTTGTCATATATGGCTTTTATTATGTGGAGGTAAGTTCCCTCTATGCCTACTTTCTGGAGGGTTTTTATCATAAATTGTTGTTGAATTTTGTCAAAAGCTTTTTCTGCATCTATTGAGATTATCATATGGTTTTTATCCTTCAGTTTGTTAATATGATGTATCACATTGATTGATTTGCAAATTTTGAAGAATCCTTGTGTTCCTGGGATAAACCCCACTTGATCATGGTGTATGATCCTTTTAATGTGCTGTTGGATTCTGTTTGCTGGTACTTTGTTGAGGATTTTTGCATCTACGTTCATCAGTGATATTGGCCTATAGTTTTCTTTTTTTTTTGACATCTTTTTCTGGTTTTGGTATCAGGATGATGGTGGCCTCGTAGAATGAGTTTGGGAGTGTTCCTTCCTCTGCTATATTTTGGAACAGTTTGAGAAGGATAGGTGTTAGCTCTTCTGTAAAGGTTTGATAGAATTCGACTGTGAAGCCATCTGGTCCTGGGCTTGTGTTTTTTGAAAGATGTTTAATCACAGTGTCAACTTTAGTGCTTCTGATTGGTCTGTTCATATTATTTATTTCTTCCTGGTTCAGGCTTGGAAGGTTGTGCTTTTCTAAGAATTTGTCCATTTCTTC
This sequence comes from Physeter macrocephalus, assembly GCF_002837175.3. Classification (NCBI taxonomy): domain Eukaryota; kingdom Metazoa; phylum Chordata; class Mammalia; order Artiodactyla; family Physeteridae; genus Physeter; species Physeter macrocephalus. The sequence goes on from NC_041219.1 coordinate 24,839,634, forward strand.
CAGGTTGTCCATTTTATTGGCATATAGTTGCTTGTAGTAATCTCTCATAATCCTTTGTATTTCTGCAGTGTCAATTGTTACCACTCCTTTTCCATTTCTAATTCTGTTGATTTGAGTCTTCTCCCTTTTTTTCTTGATGAGTCTGGCTAATCAATTTTCTTTATCTTCTCAAAGAAACAGCTTTTAGTTTTATTGATCTTTGCTATCATTTCCTTCATTTCTTTTTCATTTATTTGTGATCTGATTTTTATGATTTCTTTCATTCTGCTAACTTTGGGGGTTTTTTGTTCTTCTTTCAGTAATTGCTTTAGGTTTAAGGTTAGGTTGTTTATTTGAGATGTTTCTTGTTCCTTGAGGTAGGATTGCTATAAACTTCCCTCTTAGAACTGCTTTTGCTGCATCCCATAGGTTTTAGGTCGTCATGTTTTCATTTTCATTGTTTCTAAGTATTTTTTGATTTCCTCTTTGATTTCTTCAGTGATGTCTTGATTATCTAGTAGTGTATTGTTTAGCCTCCATGTGTTTGTATTTTTACAGATATTCCTTTAATTGATATCTAGTCTCATAGCATTGTGGTTGGAAAAGATACTTGATATGATTTCAATTTTCTTAAATTTACCCAGGCTTGATTTGTGACCCAAGATATGATCTATCCTGGAGAATGTCCCATGAACACTTGAGAAGAAAGTGTATTCTGTTGTGTTTGCATGGAATGTCTTATAAATATCATTCAGTCCATCCTGTTTAATGTGTCATTTAAAGTTTGTGTTTCCTTATTTATTTTCATTTGGATGATCTGTCCACTTGTGAAAGTGGGGTGATAAAGTCCCCCACTATGATTGTGTTACTGTTGATTTCCCCTTTTATCGCTGTTAGCATTTGCCCTATGTATTGAGGTGCTCCTATGTTGGGTGCATAAATATTTACAATTGTTATATCTTCTTCTTGATTGATCCCTTGAACATAGTGTAGTGTCCTTCTTTGTTGCTTTTAAGAGACTTTATTTTAAAATCTATTTTGTCTGATATGAGAATTGCAACTCCAGCTTTTTTTGATTTCCATTTGAATGGAATATCTTTTTCCATCCCCTCATTTCAGTCTGTATGTGTCTCTAGGTCTGAAGTGGTCTCTTGTGGACAGCATATATATGGGTCTTATTATGGTATCCATTTAGCCATTCTGTGTCTTTTGTTTGGAGCATTTAATCCATATACATTTAAGGTAATTACCGATATGTATGTTCCTGCTACCATTTTCTTAAGTGTTTTGGGTTTGTTATTGTAGGTCTTTTCCTTCTCTTGTGTTTATTGCCTGGAGAAGTTCCTTTAGCATTTGTAGTAAAACTGGTTTCCTGGTGCTGAATTCTCTTAGCTTTTGCTTGCCTATAAAGGTTTTAATATCCCCTTTTAATCAGAATATAATCCTTGCTGGGTAGAGTAATCTTGGTTGTTGGTTTTAACTTTTCATCACTTTAGATATATTTGACACTCCCTTCTGGCTTGCAGAGTTTCTGCTGAAATATCAGCTGTTAACCTTATGAGGATTCCCTTGTATATTATGTGTTGCTTTTCTCTTGCTGCCTTTAATATTTTTTCTTTGTATTTAATTTTTGATAGTTTGATTAATATGTGCTGGCATGTTTCACGTTGGATTTATCTTGTATGGGACTCTCTGCACTTCCTGGTCTTGATTGACTATTTCCTTTCCCGTATTAATGAAGTTTTCCCCTATAATCTCTTCAAATATTTTCTCAGTCCCTTTCTTTTTCTATTCTTCTTCTGGGACCTCTATAGTTCAAATGTCAGTGTGTTTAATGTTGTCCCAGAGTTCACTGACTCTATCCTCAATTCTTTTTATTCTTTTTTCTTTATTCTGCTCTGTGGTGGTTATTTCCACTATTTTATCTTCCAGGTCACTTATCCGTTCTTCTGTCTCAGTCATTTTCTGCAACTGATTCCTTCTAGAGAATTTTTAATTTCATTTTTTTGTTGTTCATCATTGTTTGTTTGCTCTTTAGTTCTTCTAGGTCCTTGATAAATGTTTCTTGTATTTTCTCCATTCTATTTCCATAATTTTTGATCATCTTTACTATCATTACTCTGAATTCTTTTCAAGACTTTGGATCCTCTTTCCAAGACTTTGGATCCTCTTTACTATAATTCTATTCTATTCCAAGACTTTGGATCCTCTTTACTATAATTACTCTGAATTCTTTTTCAGGTAGACTGCTTATTTCCTCGTCATTTGTTTGGTCTGATGGGTTTTTACCTTGCTCCTTCTTCTGCTGTGTATTTCTCTGTCTTCTCATTTTGCTTACCTTACTGTGTTTGGGGGTCTCCGTTTTGCAGGCTGAGATTCGTAGTTCCTGTTATTTTTGGTGTCTGCCCCCAGTGGGTAAGGTTGGTTCAGTGGGTTGTGTAAGCTTCCTGGTGGAGGGGACTGGTGCCTGTGTTCTGATGGATGAGGCTGGATCTTGTCTTTCTGGTGGGCAGGACTGCATCTGGTGGTGTGTTTTGGGGTGTCTGTTTACTTATTATGACTTTAGGCAGCCTCTCTGCTCAGGGGTGTGGTTGTGTTCCTGTCTTGCTAATTGTTTGGCATGGGGTGTCCAGTACTGGAACTTGCTGGTCATTGAGTGGAGCTGGGTCTTAGCTTTGCAATGGAGATCTCTGGGGGAGCTCTCTCCAATTGTTATTATGAGGGGCCACGAGGTCTCTTGTGGACCAGTCCTGGACTCAGCTCTCCCACCTCCGAGGCTCAGGCCTGACATCTGGCCAGAGCACCAAGACCCTGTCAACCACATGGCTCAGAAGGAAATGGAGAAAAGAAAAATAAATAAATTAAATTAAATTAAATTAAAAGTTATTAAAATAAAAAAATAAAAAAGAATTATTAAAATAAAAAAACAAAAATAATTTAAAAAAAGGAAAAATGAAGAGAGCAACCAAACCAGGAAACAAATCCACCAATGATAACAAGCGCTAAAAACTATAGTAAAAAAAAATGTACAGATGGAACCCTAGGACAGATGGTAAAAGCAAACCTATACAGACAAAATCACACAAAGAAACATATACATATACACTGACAAAAAGAAAAAAGGAAAAAATAATATATGTGTATATATATTAGAAAAGGATGAAAGCCACCAAATCAATAACCAAATCTACCAATGATAATAAGGTCTAAATACTAAACCAAAATAAACATAAAAATCAGAAAATAGTCAGTTGCATACAGCAAACCCCAAGTCTACAGTTGCTCCCAAAGTTCACTGCCTCAATTTTGGAAGCTTCCTGGTGGAGGGGACTGGTGCCTGTGTTCTGATGGATGAGGCTGGATCTTGTCTTTCTGGTGGGCAGGACTGCATCTGGTGGTGTGTTTTGGGGTGTCTGTTTACTTATTATGACTTTAGGCAGCCTCTCTGCTCAGGGGTGTGGTTGTGTTCCTGTCTTGCTAATTGTTTGGCATGGGGTGTCCAGTACTGGAACTTGCTGGTCATTGAGTGGAGCTGGGTCTTAGCTTTGCAATGGAGATCTCTGGGGGAGCTCTCTCCAATTGTTATTATGAGGGGCCACGAGGTCTCTTGTGGACCAGTCCTGGACTCAGCTCTCCCACCTCCGAGGCTCAGGCCTGACATCTGGCCAGAGCACCAAGACCCTGTCAACCACATGGCTCAGAAGGAAATGGAGAAAAGAAAAATAAATAAATTAAATTAAATTAAATTAAAAGTTATTAAAATAAAAAAATAAAAAAGAATTATTAAAATAAAAAAACAAAAATAATTTAAAAAAAGGAAAAATGAAGAGAGCAACCAAACCAGGAAACAAATCCACCAATGATAACAAGCGCTAAAAACTATAGTAAAAAAAAATGTACAGATGGAACCCTAGGACAGATGGTAAAAGCAAACCTATACAGACAAAATCACACAAAGAAACATATACATATACACTGACAAAAAGAAAAAAGGAAAAAATAATATATGTGTATATATATTAGAAAAGGATGAAAGCCACCAAATCAATAACCAAATCTACCAATGATAATAAGGTCTAAATACTAAACCAAAATAAACATAAAAATCAGAAAATAGTCAGTTGCATACAGCAAACCCCAAGTCTACAGTTGCTCCCAAAGTTCACTGCCTCAATTTTGGAATGATTTGTTGTCTTTTCACTTATTTCCCAGATGCAGGGAACATCAAGTTGACTGTGGAGATTTAATCTGCTGCTCCTAAGGGTGCATGGAGAGATTTCCCTTTCTCTTTGTTTGCACAGCTCCTGGGGTTCAGCTTTGGATTTGGCCCTGCCTCTGCATGTAGGTCGCCTCAGGGCATCTGTTGTTCACCCAGACAGGAGGGCGTTAAAGGAGTGGCTGAATAGGGGCTCTGGCTCACTCAGTCCAGGGGAAGGGAGGGGTATGGAATGATGGATGTGCCTGTGGCAGCAGAGGCCTGCGTGACGTTGCAACAGCCTGAGGCGTGCTGTGTGTTCTCCCGGGGAAGTTGTCCCTGAATCACAGGACCCTGGCAGTGGCAGACTGCACAGGGCTTCTGGGAGGGGAGGTGTGGATAGTGACCTGTGTTTGCACACAAGATTCTTGGTAGCTGCAGCAGCAGCCTTAGTATTTCATGCCCATCTCTGGTGTCTGAGCTGATAGCTGTGGCTTGTGCCCATCTCAGGATCTCGTTTAGGCGGTGTTCTGAATCCCCTCTCCTGGTGCAACCGAAACAATGGTCTCTTGCCTCTTAAGCAGTTCCAGGCTTTTCCCCGGACTCCCTCCCGGCTAGCTGTGGCACACTAGCCCCCTTTAGGCTGTGTTCACACAGCCAGCCCCAGCTCTCTCCCTGGGATCTGACCTCCCGAGCCCGAGCCTCAGCTCCCAGCATCCATGTGCCCTGGCAGGTGAGCAGAGAAGCCTCTCAGGCTGGTGAGTGCTGGTCAGCACCAGTCCTCTGTGTGTGAATCTCTCTGCTTTATTCTCTGCACCCCTGCTGCTGTGCTCTCCTCTGTGGCTCCGAAGCTTCCCACCCACCCAACCCCCATCTCCACGAGTGAAGGGGCTTCCTAGTGTGTGGAAACTTTTCCTCCTTCACAGCTCCCTCCCAGAGGTGCAGGTCCCATCCCTATTCTTTTGTCTCTGTTTTTCCTTTTTTCTTTTACCCTACCCAGGTACATGGGGAGTTTCTTGCCGTTTGGGAGGTTGAGGTCTTCTGCCAGCATTCAGTATGTGTTTTGTAGCCGTTGTTCCACATGTAGATATATTTTTGATGTATTTGTGGGGAGGAAGGTGATCTCCACATCTTACTCCTCAGCCATCTTGAAGGTCCTCCCCCATGACACTTTCAAGTCGGGCCCCAACAAGTGTCCTCTTGCCCTGTGTTGTTGGATCCAATAGAACAAGACTGAGTTCAGTTTAGAAGCAGAGGAAAGATTTGTTCTTTGAACAAAAACTGAAGAGCCTGGATCTTTGCTCTAGAGCACACACTATCCTGACAGACAGGGAAGGGGCAGAGTTCTTGGGGGGCAGGCTAGCTGTGCTGCTTACACTGCCCCTGCACACGGCCCCACCCCCAGCACCATCGCCATCTGGAATTGAGTGTCATGTGCAGCGCTTCTGCACATGGTCCCGAGCTGACACATCAGCACGATCATTTCTCACCAGGAATTCTGGTCTGAAGCATCGGTGCAAGCCCTCTGCCCATGGCAACCTATGAGCAAGTGAAACTAGATGAAGCACAAAGGAAAACAAAAGGTTAGGCTTTATGTTATTACCCGGATTCTATTTTTATTTCCCAGGAATTGTTAATAGGCTTTGTTGGTGACAGTAGTTCTAGGAGTAGGGTCAAACATATTTCCAAAATTTAGATTTCCAATGACAAATTATACTATTTAAGTGATTAACATAAAGTATTTTACATTACTAAAGGTACTACAGACACACATCTTTACCCTGGAAGCACGCTTGCAGCCTGTTTCTCCAGGTCTTCAGACTTGGGTCATGGACTGGAATTACACCACCAGCTTTCCTGGACCTCCAGCTTCCAGAGGTACTCCTCAGCCTCCAGAATTGACCGTGTGGCTGACAGGGTGTAGGTACTCTGGCCAGGTGTCAGGCCTGAGCCTCTGAGGTGGGAGAGCTGAGTTCAGGACATTGGACCACCGGAGACCTACCAGCCCCTCATAATATAAATCGGCAAGAGCTCTCCCAGAGATCTCTGTCTCAATGCTAAGACTCAGCTCTGCTCAATGACTAGCAACCTTCAGTGCTGGACACCCTAGGCCAAACAATTAGCCAGACAGGAACACAACCCCACCCATTAGCAGAGAGGCAGCCTAAATCATAATAAGGTCAAGGACACCCCAAAACACACCACCTGATGCAGTCCTTCCCACCAGAAAGACAAGATCCAGGCTCATCCACCAGAACACAGGCACCAGTCTCCTCCACCAGGAAGCCAACGCAACCCATTGAACCAACCTTACCCACTGGGGGCAGACACCAAAAACAACAGAAACTACAAACCTGCAGCCTGTGAAAAGGAGACCCCAAATGTAGTAAGGTAAGCAAAATGAGAAGACAGAGAAATACGCAGCAAATGAAGGAACAAGGTAAAAACCCACCAGACCAAACAAATGATGAGGAAATAGTCAGTCTACCTGAAAAAGAATTGAGAGTAATTATAGTAAAGATAATCCAACATCTTGGATATAGAATGGAGAATATACAGGAAACGTTTATCAAGGACCTAGAAGAACTAAAGAGCAAACAAACAATGGTGAACAACACAATAAATGAAATTAAAAATTGTCTAGAAGGAATCAATAACAGAATAACTGAAGCAGAAGAACAGATAAGTGACCTAGAAAATAAAATAGTGGAAATAACTACCGCAGAGCAGAATAAAGAAAAAAGAATTAAAAATAATTGAGAACAGACTCAGAGACTTCTTGGACAACATTAAACGTACCAACATTCGAATTATAGGGGTGCCAGATGAAGAGAAAATGAAAGGGAGAGAAAATATTTAAAGAGATTATATTGGAAAACTTCTCTAATATGGGAAAGGAAATAGTCAACTAAGTCCAGGAAGCACAGAGATTCCCATGCAGGATAAATCCAAGGAGAAACATGCCAAGACACATATTAATCAAACTATCAAAAAGTAAATACAAAGAAAAAATATTAAAAGCAGCAAGGGAAAAGCAACAAATAACATACTAGGGAATCCCCATAAGGTTAACCGCTGATCTTTCAGCAGAAACTCTGCAAGCCAGAAGGGAGTGGCAGGACATATTTAAAGTGATGAAAGGGGAAAACCTACAACCAAGATTACTCTACCCAGCGAAGATCTCATTCAGATTTGACAGAGAAATTAAAACCTTTACAGACAAGCAAAAGCTAAGAGAATTCAGCACCACCAAACCAGCTTTACAACAAATGCTAAAGGAACTTCTCTAGGCAGGAAACACAAGAGAAGAAAAAGACCTACAGTAACAAACCCAAAACACTTAAGAAAATGGTAGCAGGAGCATACATATCAATAATTACCTTAAATGTAAATGGATTAAATGCTCCAACCAAAAGACATAGACTGGCTGAATGGATATAAAAAGAAGACCCATATATATGCTGTCCACAAGAGACCCACTTCAGACCTAGGGACACATACAGACTGATAGTGAGGGGATGGAAAAAGATATTCCATGCAAATGGAAATCAAAAGAAAGCTGGAGTAGCAATTCTCATATCAGACAAAATAGACTTTAAAATAAAGACTATTACAAGAGACAAAGAAAGACACT
>NC_041219.1:24847644-24890417 GCF_002837175.3 Physeter macrocephalus
ACCCAACATAGGAGCACCTCAATACATAAGGCAAATGCTAACAGCCATAAAAGGGGAAATTGACAGTAACACAATAATAGTAGGGGACTTTAACACCCCACTTTCACCAATGGACAGATCATCCAAAATGAAAATAAATAAGGAAACATAAGCTTTAAATGATACATTAAACAAGATGGACTTAACTGCCCAAAAATGGGGGGTTGACCTAAATAGACAGTCTCCAAAGAAGATATACAGATTGCCAACAAACACATGAAAGGATGCTCACACATGGAGGGGGAAGTGTGAGATGGGATGAAGTGAGAGAGTGGCATTGACATATATACACTACCAAACGTAAAATAGATAGGGCCATCATCAAAAAATCCACAAACAAGAAAGGCTGGAGAGGGTATTGAGAAAAGGGTACCCTCTTGCACTGTTGGTGGGAATATAATTTGATACAGCCACTATGGAGAACAGTATGGAGGTTCCTTTAAAAACTGAAAATTCAACTACCATATGACCCAGTAATCCCACTACTGGGCATATACCCTGAGAAAGCCATAGTTCAAAAAGAGTCATGTACTACCATGGTCATTGGAGCACTATTTACAATAGCCAGGACATGGAAGCAACCTAAGTGTCCATCAACAGATGAATGGATAAAGAAGCTGTGGCACATATATACAATAGAATATTACTGAGGGATAGAAAGAAACAAAACTGAGTTATTTGTAGTGAGGTGGATGGACCTAGAGACTGTCATACAGAGTGAAGTAAGTCAGAAAGAGAAAAACAAATACTGTATGCTAACACATATATATGGTATCTAAAAATAAAAAAATGTTCTGAAGAACCTAGGGGCAGGACAGGAATAAAGATGCAGATGTAGAAAATGGACTTGAGGACACATGGAGGGGGAAGCGTAAGCTGGGATGAAGTGAGAGAGTGGCACGTACATATATACCCTATCAAAGGTAAAATAGATAGCTAGTGGGAAACAGTTGCATAGCACGGGGAGATCACGTAAAATAGATAGCTAGTGGGAAGCAGCCACATACCACAGGGAGATCAGCTTGGTGCTTTGTGTCCACCTAGGGTGGTGGCATAGGGAGGGTGGGAGGGAGGCTCAAGAGGGAGAGGATAAGGGGATATATGTATACATATAGCTGATTCACTTCGTTATACAGCAGAAACTAAGACAACTTTTTTTTTTTTTTTTTTTGCGGTACGCGGGCCTCTCACTGTTATGGCCTCTCGTGTTGTGGAGCACAGGCTCCGGACGCACAGGCTCAGTGGCCATGGCTCACGGGCCCAACTGCTCCACGGTATGTGGGATCCTCCCGGACCGGGGCACAAACCTGTGTCCCCCGCATCAGCAGGCGGACTCTCAACCACTGCGCCATCAGAGAAGCCCAAGACAACTTTTTAATGCAATTATACTCCAATAAAGTTGTTAAAAAAATAAAAAATAAAAATAAATAAAAATCATTTCCCCCCAAATAAATAAAAAATAAAATGGTACTACAAGCAAAAATGAGCTTTTAGAAAATAGGGCTTATATCACATATTTACATTTGGATTTCTCTGACCACTCTTCAAGATTTAAATAGTCGTGAAGGACTGAAAAAGTCTTCCACTTCTGTGTTTTTCTGCTACTTCTTTGTATTTCCTGCTATTCTTTTTCATGTAAATGATGATAACTTATTGAGGGAGTAAAATTCCTTTACTATATACTCTTGTAATTCTGATGATATATCCATTGTGATACAGTAACTTTGATTTCATGCATTTGGCTTTGATTTTGATTGCATTCATGCTTGTAAGGCAGAAATCACACCTTCACCAAATTACACTTGCAACCCCCCTAAATTGTCCATGTATTTCATGTACATAATTTTATTTTGTATATAAAGTAAGCACAGTAATTCTTATGCACACTGAAGTTTGATAAACAGTAATCTGAGAAAGGAACAAATTATCTCTTTGCAGATGTTCAAGTAATCAAACCATTCTGCATTCAGAATAACCTTCAAATTGCAAAGGAGTATGAGGATGGGTGGAGGACTTCAAAATGTTTCTGTGTGCCTACAGGGTGAATTTTATGCTGTTTCAGTGTTAATCTTATATAAATATTTTTTAAAAATTAACATTTTTTTTGTTTGTTTGTTTGTTTTTTTGCGGTACGCGGGCCTCTCACTGTTGTGGCCTCTCCCGTTGCGGAGCACAGGCTCTGGACGCGCAGGCTCAGCAGCCATGACTCACAGACCTAGCCGCCCCGCGACATATAGCATCTTCCCAGACCGGGGCACGAACCTGTGTCCCCTGAATCGGCAGGCGGATTCTCAACCACTGTGCCACCAGGGAAGCCCAACAGTTTTTATGAGACACTGGAGTACATCTTATGGGAGGTTAGCATCTAAAGATGTCTCCTGAGTTAAATGCTCTTATGATAAAACTCCATGTAGTTGTGATCCCCGCATTCTTTTTGTTAGCTTTTTCCTATTGTATTTTTGTCCAACCTTTTTTAAGAGAGCTTTATTATGAATTTACACTAAAAACAGTATGTATATTTAAAGTGTTAACTTAGATACATATATACATATATAAAACTTATGAAAGGATCACCACCATCCAAAGAATTTACATATCAATCACCCCAAATGTTTCAACACCCTTCCCTCTTCCTCTCCGCATTGACGGGCAACCACTGCTCTGACTCTGTCACTATCATGTTTACATCTCCTGTTATAACATGTACTTAATTTTGTCTGTCATTTTTCATTCAGCATAATCACTTTAAGTGATTGTCATTTCATATTTTTCACCAGTTTCACTGGGAAGTACGTCATTGGAGCTCCTCATACCGTCAACCAGAAATGGAGCTCTTTCCTTCACTGCTTAAAGCATGGTTTCCTTTGGTTTTTTGAACATATTTATAGCTGCCTTGAAGGCTGTCTCCTAAATCAGACATCTGGCCCTCTCACATACTCTTTCTGTTACTTGCTTGTTTTTCTCCTATGTATGGATCACATTTCCCATTTCTTCATGCACCTCATAATTTTTTTTTGAAAACTGGCTGTTTAGATATCATGTTGTAGTAACCCTGGATGCTGATCTCCCTTGTTCAGGACTTCTTGTTGCCCTGCTTGCTTGTTCATTTGATTAGTGTTTTGGCTGGATGATTTTAGTGAAGTCCATTTCCCTGCAATGTGATACCTCTGATATCACATCTCAGAGAGTGCAGGCTTGGATACGTGCAGTAAAAAATGACAGTGTCTTAGCAGAGCTCTCTTTGACTCTTCTCCAGTTCTCTGTGTTAAGCTATCTGCCTCTTTTGATATTACACCCAGTGGTTAGGCTCCCTAGTTGCCAGCTGATTGCTTTAAATTTTTGGCAATGCCTTACAGTATAAATTGCTCCATGGTCTGATCCAATTAAAAGCAGGTCCCTTTTCAGGAGTAGTTTTTAAAGGCAATTTTGAGGTTTGTTCTGAAACTAGAAGAGATCATTTTAGCTGTTTCTTTCCCTGATAAATTAACTGGCCTATGTTTTACCTGATTGCTCTCTTAGAGCCTCCAGCCTCCTTTTATATGCTAGAACTCCAAATCCCCATTGATTTTAAGAGTGTAATTAGGCTTGAACTTTCTCATACTCTACTCCCAATAAAGTCAGTTCACCTGAAGGGAGCTTTGGAGCCTTCTGGTCTTATGGCTTGCCTCTCCCCATGGGCAAAATCTGAGTCATTGCCCCAGAACTGGGGGAGAGGACAATGGACCACTTCTCTTGGGGTGACTCCTCTACTTTATGAGCAGGATGCTTGGTGAGGATGGGAGCCTCTGTTTTTTTCAGCTTTCCTCTACCAGCATGGAATCACTGCCCCATGAGCAAGCTGGAGCAAGGACTATATTTACAGTATTAACATATGGGGTCCCATTATTCTTAATCTGCCTTGCCTGGGTAGGGCCTCCACCCTATGAGCGAGAGCTGAATGGGGGAACAGAGCCCTCTACCTCTTGGCTGCATTTGTTCAGAATTCAGCTTCTGCAAGACAGAACTTGGAAGGATGAGAAATGCTTGCTGCCTTCTCCTCCAGGGGAGATACTGTAGTTTCTGATAAAGATTTGGAGCAAGATAAAGCCCCATCATCTTGGCCAAACCTGACCAGAATGGAGTTTCTGTTATGCTGAGCTGGGATTGGAGAAAGAGGAAACAGGGCATGACTCAAGTGCCACAAATGCTCATTGTTCTTAATGACATTTAGATTTTATTAAAAAAATATTTATTTTCTGTATATCCTTAAGACAGTTTCCAGTGAGTTTAAATGATTGGGGTTTTTTGGCTTTTATAATTTTTACCATTACAGATATTTCATTGAGGAACAGGTTCACAAAGCTGTCATTCTGGAAGTCCTGTTTCCAGTTTTTGACTATTACATAGAAAGCTATAAGAAATTATTGTACAAGTCTTTTGTGTGGGCATATGCTTTTTCTTCACCTTGGGCAAATATCTAAGAGTGGAATGACTGGGTTATAGTCAGATTGTAAGGCAGGTCTGTGTTTAACTTTTTAAGAGACTATCAAACTATTTAAGGTGTCTGCAATATTTTGCATTCTCATCTGAAGAGATTAAGGGTACTAGCTACCTCACAGTGTCTTCCATACTTGGCATGGTGAGTCTAGTAGTATCTCACTGTGGCTTTAATTTGAATTTTCCTAATGAGTAATGGTGATGAGCATTTTTTCATGTGCTTACTTATTATCTTTATATCTTTGGTTAAATGTCTTTTCAAATCTTTTGTACATTTTTTTAAACTGGGTGTTTGTTTTCTTATTAATATGTTTTTAGAGTTCAGAGTCTTATTTTATTGTTCCTCTATTTTTATGTTAGTTAGGTACGTTGCTTTCCATTGTGAATTCTTGCATGCATCATGTAGTTCAAATTTTATTTCAGTTTAATTAAAACTTTCTTCCTTCAATAGCTGAGCTTAGTTCATTTTCTTATAAAAAATAAAAATAATACACAAAAAGCAAGTAGGAAATCCAGTTGTACAAGTTTGTACAAAATTACTTGTGATGAAAGCCAATTTCCCCTGTCCTTCCTAACCCTCTGCATTTTCAGGCCTTTTTTGTAAGAGGCAATCCCTTTAACCATTTATGACTTTAGTTGTAATGAGGGGCCCACACCTATAGAGGATTTAGATGAAGCTTTATTTTTATTGACTTGTCTTTCCTTTTGATCTTATCTATCCACTTTCTGTTGTGCTAGTTGAGAATTTCGCTAACTTTCAAAACACATTCACAAATATTGACAGTTAAGTACCTTTTATTTGACATGGTTATATTTACAATACATTTAAATTTCTATTTCTTTATTTCTTAAGTTCTTATTTATAAACATTTCCAAAATGAAGGATTTTCCATCTCTAGACTTTTGTCAATTTTACCAAAAATTTGTGTTAATATCAGTAACACATTTAGCTTCTGGCAAAATTGGCAAATGAATCCTCCTCTCCTATATTCCACCAACTTCCTCAAGTGATGTCTTTTCTAGTTTGCATCAGCTAAAAATGATGACTTTCTTGTATAATTATTTGTGGTAGAGTTGAATATTTCTTACTGCCTTTCTTTTATCTTACTGGGAGAATAAGAGAAAAATAAAACATGCACATTCTTTACTCTGTTACTAATGTCTTCCAGTTTCTTAATCATTTTTCTGTTGCTTGGGACACATTTTTGAAGAAATCCTTCTTAGATTCTTGAAGGCAATTTTTTCCCACCATGTGACCAGTTACTTCACAAAATACACATCTGTTTCCTTGAACTTCACTGTTTCATAGAGTTTTATGCTGTTTTTTTTTTTAATTCAAGCTTTCGCTCTTTCTTGATTTACTCATTTTACTTGAGTACTTCATCAAATGAAAAAAAAAGATGAATGGGAGCTACAGTAATACACGTTACTTTGCCTATGAGTAAAAGTTAATTTAACTCAAATTGTCTAAAGCATAAAGGAGAATTATGTATTAGTTCAAGAAAAGTCCAGGAAGACCATATTTGTGTTCAAGGTTTTAATAATTTCATATAGCTCAGTCTCAATTTCAATTTCAAGTTTGGCCTTTTTAAAACAGTCTGTCTTCTCATGATGGCCACTGAGAGATCTAGACTTAAAGCTGTCCAGGCTTAAGTCCAGAGAAAGGTTTTCTCAGTAGCAACCATGTGAATATGTAAAAGCTACTAAATATGTCTCATGGCTGAAGGGGCTAAGAACATTAGCCCCACCTCATAGAGTTGGGACTTGAGCATAGAATCACCCAAACCATTTGAATGGAGCTTGGAAAAAAGAGTAGTTCCCACATGAAAATCTCTTTGCTAATATTAGAGCAAAGCGGAAATGAATGCTGAGGTTACAATAAATTTCCTCCTCATGGGGTAAAAGTCCTTTTTATGTATTTTCAGTTTTTCTACGGTAATAAACACTCAAAATCTCAGTGACTTACAACAGCATATATTTATTTCTGTCTCACATTGTATGAGGGCTGTGGATCAGCTTCAGCTCTGCTTGACTCAGTGTGGCTCAACATGGCTTAGCAGCTCAATAGCTTATCATTTCAGAGCCTCAGGCTGATAGAGTAGCCCCTATTTAAGATGTGCATTCTCACAGCAGAGGGCAGGGATGCAAGGGTGATGTCAAACTAAATCACACAGTAACATTTAAAGCTTCCAACTCAGATCTGGCAAATACCTTGTCCATTCACATCTCAATTGCCAAAGCACATCTACCTGGTCAAAATCTGTGGTCAGTGCCATGGCAACATATGCTCAGAAAAATCACAGGTCGATTGATAGGGATGTATAATCCTATTACGAGGAGGGAGTGAATATTTTTCAGTCATATACAATCTACCACCAGAGTATAGAATTCTAGATTACAAACTATTTCCCTATAATTTTTGAAGGTGTTTCACTTTTTTGGCATCTACTTTTACTGATGAAAAATATGAAGTTGATCTGATTATTATTCTTTTACAGCTTATTGTATTTCCTTTAGAAGTTTTCAGGATAGACTCTATCTCAGTTTGGTGAAGTTTTCATTTGCATTCTTATCAGACGTTTTGTTCTGCTTCGAGTATCTAAGTCTAAACATTTTGTGTGTGTGTTCGATTTAACGTGTGTATCCTTTATTTTAATTGTTTTTGCTATTCTTTCCCTTCTATCTTTGCTAATTTGGAAGGAATATAGTGTATTCTAAATGTATCTCCATATCTTTAAATTACATTGCCTAAACTTTTCTAGTTATCAGCTACAGAGAGTAAATGATATCCTTTGACTCCCTGCTGTGGAAATTAAGGACTATTATACCCTTCCCTGTCTGGCCAACTCTTCCAATTTTTGGCACACTTTGGGATACTTTTGCCTATTATTTTTCAATGTATTAACTTTTATTTCTATAATTAAAACATTCCGTTTTGCAGCTAGTTTTTATAATTTTTAAGATTTAATGATATGTTTACCTAGATTCAGAATTCTCTTCTAATCCTTTCATTCTTTGACTTGTTGATTTATTGTTTTTAATTTTGATTCATTATGTATTTGACTGCATTGCATTTTCATATAGACTTTTCAAAAAATGCTATGTATATTAAATTCATTTATATTTCAAAATGTCTTTTTATTTTCTTTTTATGTGAATGCTGCCCTTGTTTAGAACATATTTAATATATTTCCCCTGAACATTAATTAGATAGTGATCTTTGTTCTAAGTACTTTAATGTGCCGGAACAGTCTGGGTGCAAAATTATAACTGCATATTATTTTATGTTTAGAACATACAACAATTTATGTCTTATTCTCAGGGGTTCTGTATTTCTTTCTTGTTTTTTTTACATATGATAAACTCTCCATCCACATAACCAAGATTTGCTTTGCAGCAAATAGCTCCTTCTATGCTTTCTATTCTATTTATTATAATTGCTTTATTAGGGATATCTCCCTTTATATTTGCTCCTCCTCTTTTCAGTATGTTTTAATTCTAGCAAAATTTTGCCAAGAGTTATTCTTTTCTTTTTTTTTTTTTTTTGGTATGCGGGCCTCCCTCTGCTGCGGCCTCTCCTGTTGCGGAGCACAGGCTCCGGACGCGCAGGCTCAGCGGCCATGGCTCACGGGCCCAGCCGCTCCGCGGCATGTGGGATCCTCCCAGACCGGGGTGCGAACCCGGTTCCCCTGCATCGGCAGGCGGACGCGCAACCACTGCGCCACCAGGGAAGCCCCTCTTTTCTTTTAAAGTGTTAATTTTTCACATGTTTGAAAAATCAATCTTCTTTGCTTCTGATAATTCCATAGGCATTATATTTCTTTGGATACCACAAGAATATAACATAGTAATTCAGTGTTACATTGGAAGGGATCTTAGAAGCTACATAGACACAATCCTCCCTTTATAACTAGGACCAGGAGGAGTTCAGAATGAAGAAGTTATTTACATATGGCCCCACAGTCTACTACCTCCTAGCTGGGTTCAGACTATAAAGACACAAACCAGAAATCAACCAATGAGGAAAAGAGAGTGGTTCTTTATTACTCCCTTCTGTTTGTTCCTTGTCTTCAATTATCAATATTTATCATAGTTTTAATTGATTGGGAAGCATGGCATCATGATAGCCACTCCTTTTGTACACAGTACATCAAAGAACCAAGTGAATTTTATGGAATAACTATAGCAAATTTTATTTCCTCAAATCCTTTCCATATAAATACAAGTTATCCTGAGTGAATATTGTTAAGAGCTTCCCTGAATTCATTATCTTTCACAATGGAAAATAGAATCTAAGTTATAGCAAAAAGCCAGGAAACTTAGATGACTCAGGCTTAAGCCACAATTTCTCCAGCATATTGTAAACAATCAGTTCTCTAGTCTATCTCTGATATTTATTAACAAGATAATAAAAATGGGGAAAGACATGGTTTGAGAAAATGCTTTGTTTCATATTAAAGAATTTTAGTCATACATGTGCCAGTTCAGTCTCATCAGAAGGAAATTAGCCACATAAGTTTCCATAAGGAAGATTCAACATTTTTTAAAACGTGGGACCGAGAACCTTTTTTCATTCTTCAGTTTATGGAGCCAAACTGACACATTAAATAGTTATCCTGAAATTGTTTCTTCTTTCTCTGTTCATCAGCCAATCCTCCACTGGCTCACTTTAGTGGTAATCCTGGATATATCTTTGCAACACAGCAACAAAAAAGGAAATGAAGTACAGATATGACAAATCTTTCATAATTTAACATTTATCTATCTATGCTGTTTCCTGTATATAACATGTTATATGTGTGTGTGTTTCCTCCAAAACATATATTAAAATATCAATAATAGAAAATTCAGTTTATGGAATTATGGATCATTAGATTTTACTTTTTCTTCTCTGATAAACCCTAGGAATGATTAAAAGTGCAAATAATTATATTATGAATTAAGCTTATGCCACATAAAATCACTTAAATAATTATTAATAATTACTGTTACGAGAGTACACAGCTTATAAAACTTAAGTTTATAAGAAAGCACCCAAACTTACTTTTTTTTGCTTTCTTTTACTTTTAAAAACAAGGATTGGCTTAGATATTTGGCTTTACTCAAATATGTCCCTCTTAAAAAAATGACTGTATAATACTACTTTATTTTCTTTGCTGGATAAAATACCATTTTATTGGAGAAAATGATTTGGTTCTTATGATTGCTGGAAAATAAATTTGAATTATATGTGAAGATATTTTGGACTATTTCAAAAATATTTTAACATCATTCTAAGCTTCTTATTTAAATGGTTATGGTGATTTACAAACTAAACATCCAGTCAAATATGTTTCAAGAACATTATTTATCCATTCTCCCAAACACTATATATCAAAATGTCCTATGCACTCATGTATTTACCACAGTCTTGGTGATCAGCTTTTCCACAACAAAACATTGCTGTTGCCAAGATGTTGGATTAATGATTATGTTTACCTTCACAGTAATGGAAAATATTAAACAATGCAACATCTTAAGCTTGGAGGTCTGACTAATGCTGTAGAGCTAGTTGAAATTTGCTTAACTCACGGAGTGTGGCTGAGAAGAATAACAACTCTGAGTCTTGTTCTTTGCTAGTCAATGTCAGTAAACATATTTTGTACCAGCATGACTATTTTTATCCTTCTTTGTGTACATTAATTCTATATTTTGGGGGGGTATGCAAAGTAAAATACAGGATTTCTTTAGATATGATCATAATGTGAGCATGTTTAGATATGTCAAGTTCTCAGTAACATGAGCAGTGGAGTGGGAGGGAGAGATTATTGGGTTTGTACAGTATCTAAAATAAATGTGTCCAGGGCTTCCCTGGTGGTGCAGTGTTTGAGAATCCGCCTGCCAATTCAGGGGACACGGGTTCGTGCCCCGGTCCGGGAAGATCCTACATGCCGTGGAGCGGCTGGGCCCATGAGTCATGGCCACTGAGCCTGTGCGTCCGGAGCCTGTGCTCTGCAACGGGAGAGACCACAACAGTGAGAGGCCCGTGTACCACAAAAAAAAAAAAAAAAAAAAAAAAAAAAATTGTCCTCCCTTAGCTGGCTTGTTTAAGGGCAGGTTGTTATGACAGTGAGCCATGTACAAAGGGATGAAAGTTCAGACCTAGTCTAGGCAGGTTTTGGTGCATGAAAGAAAGATCTATTAACCAATTAAAGTTGGCTTTTCAGATTATGGCTAACACTCAAAGTCAGTGGTGACTTTTTCAAGGAGGACCCTAGTCAGGCATTGGATAATGGAAATAGGCCTCAGTTCCTGGGAGTGACAGTTTCTTCTGGTTACATGGTTTTAGGACAGAGTTCTATTCCTAGCATATCATTAAAGGATCAGGTAGAAACACTGAAGAAAAAGTTATAGTCATATAGATATGTCCACCCAGTTGGTGAGGGAAGGAAGGAGAGAGAAGAAGAGAAATAGAAGTTCTGGAGATATTTGCAAAGCTAAATAAGAAGCTCATAGGTAACTAGAATTTACCTAAGATATTGGCTTCATTGAAGAAAGACTAATCCTAGGCTATATCCTCTAACAGAGGTTGCTAATCTCCTTTTGTCTTGCTCAGAATTGACTTAAGAATTAAGAGAGACTAATTGGGTAAGGGATGATTTGAGCAATTCCAACTATGATGAACCTAGGAAGTCAGGGGGAAAAATTAATAAAAATATCCCATCTACTCTTGTGTTATCTCATTAGGAGTGGGAACATGATGATTTATGATTTATAAGACAGCTAAATCTATTTTATAGGCAATGCATATGTGGGTTTGTTAGGATTTAATGAAATGTGAGATAATTTTCCAAAGTTTGCATTTAAACTCTGCATAAAAAATAGATTCTGAACTCTACTCAATGTTCTGTAATAACTGATATAGGAAAAGAATCTGAAAAGGAATAGATATATGTATGTGTGTAACTGAATCACTTTGCTGTATACCTGAAACTAACACAACATTGTAAATCAACTATACTCCAATATAAAATAAAAATTAAAAAATAATAGATTCTGTAAGGAAAAAAGCTTTGTTATAAAGTATCAGTTTCTTTTTTGTGTGTTTTTTTGGTTTGTTTGTTTTGTTTTTTTTAGCATCAAGTCTCAGTAACTTTCTGTATTCGTGCATCTCACTGCTATCACTAAGCACAATCTCCATGAAAGCCTGTCTTTCAGCTGGATACTCAAAACCAAGAACTGGTTCAGAAAAAAGCCTCAAGCAACATATGTTGAATCAACAATATCCCATTACATGCTTAGGATGACTTAGAGTAATGGGACTTCTAAGCACTCATCAAATGCAAGAATCTACATTAAAATTTATGGTTGCAGCACTCTCTTGGGTATGCATAGGTATCCACCTCTCCTAGCCCCCTGCCTTTAGTATAGTACTTAAAATTTCTTTCTTTTTCCCTATAAATAGTATTTCTCAAGGTGTTAAAACTTTATGTTTTTCATTCAAACTTCTTCACCCCTTCTCTTACTTACATGCTCTAAGGCATAAATAATTTTAAAACTTAAAGTGTATTTGGAAACAGAATTATTTTCTCTTTTCTGTATTTGTCATTCTTGTTCACAAATAAATAGAGAAGTAGATAGATAGAAATGATGAGCTTTCTGCATTGGAGATATATTATTTTCTTCATCACTCACACACACACAAATGGAGAATTCATTAGTCTTATATTAAGTAATATGCTTTGTTCTGGGAAGAGTGATATGTTCTGGGAATCCCAACATTAATTAAAATCCACTTTCTTTAATCAAAGAACTCACAACCTGGTCAGTGAAACAGAATTGTAAAGAGTAAACAATAAGATAATCAGATAAAAACTAAAATAGAAGGTTAAAAAGTGTTAAGAAAGAACTGATTCTGTCATCTAATATTCCACAGTCCTACTACACCTTCTATAAATTTCCATTTTGTAATTTGGTCATTCATGATCAAAGACTCCCTTATTAGTCAGTAACAATGGAATTCAAAAGGAAAAAGTGTATTTGCTATGCAAATATTACTTGTTTGATTTTCTTTGGCGAGTTGTCAATGAGTTATAACACACTTTTAAATAAAAGCAGTTAACCCTCCCTTTTCCTTATTCCTTTAAGCAGTCACTAAAAATGATCATCAGACCCGAAGTGGGAGCGTTGATTATCCATATGATGCTCAGCTCTTATTGTAATTACTGCACAGCATGTGAGAAGTCTTTAGACGAAGTTATTGAAATTCCCAGGTCAGTGACAGCAATAAATGTGTACATACTACACACTTTGTTAAGAGAAGCACTAGTTACCCACTCCTGCCTCAATAGAGTTTCACTGCATTGCCCAGGTATAAAAATATTTAAAAAACACCTCTGGGTCTTTCTGCCAGCCCTTACTTGACCATACCACAGACAAATCAGTAAATTATCTAGCTGGTAGAATTAATAAAGTCTCATCTCTCTTACTCTCAATGTCTCTCTTTCATTCTCTGAACCCATCTCTTGAACTAGTCTTCCTTAAAGAACATAAGCCCTCTCTAGTCCTATGCTCCATGCAAAAAGCAACCAAGCAAGATCTAATTGTGTAAAGTTGTAGTCATGTGACTTCTTTGCCTGAGGTAAAATTATGAAGTATTTATAGGAAAACAACTATGGCCTTCGGTCCAAGCTGGGTTTTCATACTCCAATCCAGCTTTCCCAGTTATTATTATATTACTCCTGTGTCTCTATCATAATTGGTTCTGAATTCAGAAGAGAGTAAGTTATGATTTGTCATCTAAACATCAACACACTTTGATGTGAAAAAAAAAGTTAAACACTGAAGTTTATACAAAGGTTAAATCAATATGTGCCTTCTCAGAGTCTATGATCTAAATAGGGATAAAATATTTATCCACAGTTATTACCCAAATAGCTGCAATATCAGGACAAAAATGACTAAAAGCAGAGAATATAGGTTGTTACAGTGACTGCAAGTTGCCTGCTCCAGTTTCCAATCTCCCCTTTCAGAATGTTGACTGTCAAGAAGGAAGTTTACATTTCCCGACATCCTTTCGGCCAGCTGGTGTCATTTGCCTAAATACATGCTAATCAGTGAGTTGGAAGTTGCAGTATTATGTGGATCTTTCAGGTAATTTGTTTAAAAGAGAACCAGAATGTGTCTTTTGTCTTTCCTCTTTTCTCCATCTGACTGTTTAGGATGCTCCTTCTGTAAGTGAGTCTATTTTGGTCTATGGGGACCTGGGTCACACCCTAGTTTTAGTGAAACATGAAGCTAGAAAGTCATCATTCCCACCCTAGACACTGCTCAGATCTAGACTTCTTACGAGAAAGGTTTAAACTTTTATCTTTGTAAAGCACTGTTTCTATGATTTCTGTTAGACACAGCCAAACTGACCTTTAGATAAACAGTTATGAAGTAAAGGAGAGACATTTTGAGGTTGATGACATATGAGATAAGAATGAATGATGAGTAGGAATTATATATGATGCTAAATTGGTGGCAGGAGAGTGTTGTGTTTTGGATTAAGGAGAGAGCATGTGCTAGAGAGCAAAGTGGTTTTTCAGAAACTTTAAGAAATAAAAATCATCTAGCTTTGTGGAAGTGGAGATGTGAAGAGGGCCAGGGTCTGGAGGGCCTTGAACCCAGACTGAAAAATAATAGATGATTGAGAAAGCATAGGCTGTTAACTGGTTTTCGGATCAGGAGAGACCTAATTATTCTGTGCTTTAAGAAGGTAAATATGGAAACCACGAGTGGATGGATGTAGAAAGGGAGACTCAGCAGAAATGTGATAAACAGATGTGTGGTGGTTGCACAACTAGGTGAATATACTAAGTCCACTGACTTGTATACATTAAAAGAGTGAATTTTGTGAAGAGTTTGGGGGCACATGAAAAGGAGTCCAGGCAGCCTGTAGGAAAAGAGAACAGCTCCCAGCTCCCAGCTCCCAGCCAGCCGGGAAACAGGACCTTGGAGCCATAGGCACAAGAAACTGGATTCTGCCAACAATCTGAATGAGTTTAGAAGCAGGTTCTTCCCAAGAGCCTCCAGTTGGTGCTACATGGCTTGTGAGATCTTAGTTCCCTGACCAGGGATCAAACCTGCCCCCTTGGGACTGAAAGCTCAGATTCTTAAACACTGGACCGTCAGGGAATTCCCCAGAATCACCCACCTCTTACCACCTCTGCCACCCTTGTCCAAGCCACCATCATCTCAGGTTTATCCACTGAGAGGGACTGGGGGTGGCAACATCCCAAAGAAAGGAGCCCACTTAACAACCGGATCTTAGATTCTGAGTGCTAAGAAATCTGGCAGAGACCATCTTCATCAAATGAATCAAGTAAACAAAGTTAACATCACAAGGAATGCAACAAATTGAAATTGTGCACACCCCAATAGGATGCAGTAGGAAGAACACAGCATCATTGCATGATATTCCTGACAAAGTGCATCACTTGAGACCTGTGACTTGCATAAGTGGCACCTCCAGTGGAATCCTGTGGGGCAAAATTCATTTTCCATGTGGATAGGAATTATCAAAGTAAAAACTGCACTGGACAAAGTTATAGAGCCATGTGGCTGACAGGGTCTTTGTGTTTTGGGTGGGTGTCAGGCCTGAGCCGCTGAGGTGGGAGAGCCAAGTTCATGACATTAGACCACCAGAGACCTCCTGGCCCAATGTAATATCAATCGGTGAGAGCTCTCCCAGAGATCTCCATCTCAATGCTAAGACCTAGCTCCACTCAATGACTAGCAAGCTCCAGTGCTGGACACCACATGCCAAACGACTAGCAAGACAGAAACACAACCACACCCATTAGCAGAGAGGCTGCCTAAAATCATAATAAGTTCACAGACACCCCAAAACACACCACAAGACATGGTCCTGACCACCAGAAAAACAATATCCATCCCCAACCACCAGAACACAGGCACCAGTCCCCTCCACCAAGAAGCCAAAACAACCCACTAAACCAAAATTACCCTCTGGGGGCAGACACCATAAACAACGGGAACTATGAACCTGCAGCCTGTGAAAAGGAAACCCCAAACACAGTAAGGTAGATAAAATGAGAAGACAGAGAAATACACAGCAGATGAAGGAGCAAGGTAAAAACCCACCAGCACAAAAAAATGAAGAGGAAATAGGCAATCTACCCAAAAAAGAATTGAGAGTAATGATAGTAAAGATGATCCAAAATCTTGGAAATAGAATGGAGAAAATACAAGAAATGTTTAACAAGGACCTAGAAGAACTAAAGAGCAAAGAAAGAATGATGAACAGCACAATAAATGAAAATAAAAATTATCTAGAAGGAATCAATAGCAAAATAACTGAGACAGAAGAACGGATAAGTGACCTGGAAGATAAAATAGTGGAAATAACTACCACAGAGCAGAATAAAGAAAAAAGAATGAAAAGAATTGAGGACAGACTCAGAGCTCTGGGACAACATTAAATGCACCAACATTCGAATTGTAGGGGTCCCAGAAGAGGAAGAGAAAAAGAAAGTAGCTGAGAAAATATTTGAAGAGATTATAGTGGAAAACTTCCCTAATGTGGGAAAGGAAATAGACAACCACGTCCAGGAAGCACAGAGATTCCCATACAGGATAAATCCAAGGAGAAATACACCAAGATGCATATTAATCAAACTATCAAAAAGTAAATAACAAAGAAAAAATATTAAAAGCAGCAAAGGAAAAGCAACAAATAATGTACAAGGGAATCCTCATAAGGTTAACAGCTGATCTTTCAGCAGAAACTTTGCAAGCCAGAAGGGTGTGGCAGGACGTATTTAAAATGATGAAAGGGAAAAACCTACAGCCAAGATTACTCAACCCAGCAAAGATCTCATTCAGATTTGATGGAGAAATTAAAACCTTTACAGACAAGCAAAAGCTAAGAGAATTCAGCACCACCAAACCAGCTTTACAACAAATGCTAAAGGAACTTTTCTAGGCAGGAAACACAAGAGAAGGAAAAGACTGACAATAACTAACCCAAAACAATTAAGAAAATGGTAATAGAAACATACATATCGATAATTACTTTAAATGTAAATGGATTAAATGCTGCAACCAAAACACATAGACTGGCTGAATGGATACCAAAACAAGACCCATATATATGTTGTCCACAAGAGACCCACTTCAGACCTAGGGACACATACAGACTAAAAGTGAGCAATGGAAAAACATATACCATGCAAATGGAAATCAAAAGAAAGGTGGAGTAGCAATTCTCATATCAGACAAAATAGACTTTAAAATAAAGACTATGACAAGATAATGAAGGACACTACATAAACACATGGAGACTAACCAATATGCTACTAAATAACCAAGAGATCACTGAAGAAATCAAAGAGGAAATCGAAAATTACCCAGAAACAAATGACAATGAAAACACAACAACCCAAAACCTATGGATGAAGCAAAAGCAATTCTAAGAGGGAAGCATATAGCAAGACAACCCTACCTTAAGAAACAAGAAACATCTCAAATAAACAACCTAACTATGAACCTAAAGCAGTTAAGGAAAGAACAAAAAACCCCCAAGTTAGCAGAAGGCAAGAAATCATGAAGATCAAATCAGAAATAAAGGGAAAAAAAAATGAAGGAAATTGTAGCAAAGATCAATAGAAGTAAAAGCTGGGTCTTTGAGAAGATAAACAAAATTGATAGCCCATTAGGCAGACTCATCAAGAAAAAAAGGGAGAAGACTCAAATCAACAGAATTAGAATGGAAGAAGGGGAGGTAACAGTTGATACTGCAGAAATACAAATGATCATGAGAGAGTACTACAAGCAACTATATGCCAATAAAATGGACAACCTGGAAGAAATGGACAAATTCTTAGAAAAGCACAACCTTCCAAGCCTGAACCAGGAAGAAATAAATAATATGAACAGACCAATCACAAGCACTAAAAATGATATTTTGATGAAAAATATCTTCCAGCAAACAAAAGCCCAGGACCAGATGGCTTCACAGTCGAATTCTATCAGACATTTACAGAAGAGCTAACACCTATCCTTCTCAAACTCTTCCAAAATATAGCAGAGGAAGGAACACTCCCAAACTCATTCTATGAGGCCACCATCACTCAGATACCAAAACCAGACAAAGATGTCACAAAAAAAGAAAACTACAGGCCAATATCACTGATGAACATAGATGCAAAAATCCTCAACAAAATACTAGCAAACAGAATCGAACAGCACATTAAAAGGTTCATACGCCATGATCAAGTGGGGTTTATCCCAGGAATGCAAGGATTGTTCAATTTATGCAAATCAATCAATGTGATATGCCATATTAACAAATTGAAGGATAAAAGCCACATGATAATCTCAGTAGATGCACAAAAAGCTTTTGACAAAATTCAACACCACTTTATGATAAAAACCCTCCAGAAAGTAGGCACAGAGGGAACTTACCTCAACATAAAAGCCATATATGACAAACCCACAGCCAACATTGTTCTCTGTGGTGAAAAACTGAAACCATTTCCACTGATATCAGGAACAAGACAAGGTTTCCCATGCTCACCACTATTACTCAACATAGGTATGGAAGTTTTAGCCACAGCAATCAGAGAAGAAAAAGAAACAAACAAAAAAAAGGAATCCGAAGCTGTCACTGCACATGACATGATACTATATATAGAGTATCCTAAAGATGCTACCAGAAAACTTCTGGAGCTAATCAATGAATTTGGTTAAGTAGCAGGATACAAAATTAATGCACAGTAATCTCTTGCATTCCTATACACTAATGATGAAAAATCTGAAAGAGAAATTAAGGAAACACTCCCATTTACCATTGCAATGAAAAGAATAAAATACCTAGGCATAAACCTACCTAAGGAGGCAAAAAACCTGTATGCAGAAAACTATAAGACACTGATGAAAGAAATTAAAGATGATACAAACAGATGGAGAGATATACCATGTTCTTGGATTAGAAGAATCAACATTGTGGAAATGACTATACTACCCAAAGCAATCTACAGATTCAATGCAATCCCTATGAAACTACCAATGGCTTTTTCACAGAACTAGAACAAAAGATTTCATAATTTGTACTGAAACACAGAAGACTCTGAATAGCCAAAGCAAGCTTGAGAAAGAAAAATTGAGCTGGAGGAATCAGGTTCCCTAACTTCAGACTATACTACAAAGCTACAGTAATCAAGACAGTATGGTACTGGCACAAAAACAGGAATATAGATCAATGGAAGAGGATAGAAAGCCCAGAGATAAACCCACACACATATGGTCACCTTATCTTTGACAAAGGAGGTAAGAATATACAATGGAGAAAAGACAGCCTCCTCACTATGTGGTGCTGGGAAAACCACACAGCTACATGTAAAAGAATGAAATTAGAACACTCTCTAACACCATACACAAAAATAAACTCAAAATGGATTAAAGACCTAAATGTAAAGCCAGACACTATAAAACGCTTAGAGGAAATCATAGGCAGTACACTCTATGACATAAATCACAGCAAGATCCTTTTTGACCCACTCCCTAGAGAAATGGAAAAAAAACACAAAAATAAACAAATGGGACCTAATTAAACTTAAAAGCTTTTGCACAGCAAAGGAAATTATAAAAAAGACGAAAAGACAACCCTCAGAATGGGAGAAAATATTTGCAAACAAAGCAACTGACAAAGGATTAGTCTCCAAACTATACAAGCAGCTCATGCAGCTCAATACCAAAAAAAAAACAAACAAACCAATCCAAAAATGAGCAGAAGACCTAAATAGAAATTTCTCCAAAAAAATATACAGATTGCCAATAAACACATGAAAGGATGCTCAACATCACTAATCATTAGATAAATGCAAATCAAAACTACAGTGAGGTATCACCTCACACTGGTCAGAATGGCCATCATCAAAACATCTACAAACAGTAAATGCTGGAGAGGGTGTGAAGAAAAGGGGACCTTCTTGCACTGTTGGTGGGAATGTAAATTGATATAACCACTATGGAGAACGGTATGGAGCTTCCTTAAAAAACTGAAAATAGAACTGCCATATGCCCCAGCAATCCCACTACTGGGCATATACCCTGAGAAAACCATAATTCAAAAAGAGTCGTGTACCACAATATTCATTGCATCACTATGTACAGTAGCCAGGACATGGAAGCAACCTAAGTGTCCATTGACAGATGAATGGATAAAGAAGATGTGGCACATATATACAATGGAATATTACTCAGCCATAAAGAGAAACGAAATTGAATTATTTGTAGTGAGGTTGATTGACCTAGAGTCTGTCATACAGAGTGAACTAAGTCAGAAAGAGAAAAACGATTACTGTATGCTAAAACATATATATGGAATCTAAAAAAAAAATGGTTCTGAAGAACCTAGGGGCAGGACTGCAGTAAAAATGTAGACGTAGATAATTGATTTGAGGACCCATGGAGGGAGAAGGGTAAGCTGGGATGAAATGAGAGAGTGGCTTGGACACATATACACTACCAAATGTAAAATAGATAGCTAGTGGGAAGCAGCCACATAGCACAGGGAGATCAGCTCAGTGCTTTGTGACCACCTAGAGGGGTGGGATAGGGAGGGTGGGAGGGAGATGCAAGTGGTAGAGGATATGGGGATATATGTATATGTATAGCTGATTCACTTTGCTATACAGCAGAAAATAACACACCATTGTAAAGCAATTATGTTCCCATAAAGATTTTAAAATAAACAAAAACAGATTAAAACAAAACAAAAGAATAAAGTGCATCACTTGAATCTAGACATAAGATAAACCCAGATCAAGGGACATTCTACTAAATAACTGGCCTGTTATTATCAAGAGTGGTCATGAAGGTCAAGGAAAGAGTGAGGGTATGTTCCAGGCTAAAGGTAACTAAAGAGGGAAAAAAAATCAAAAGCAAGGTATAATCCTGGGTTGGATTCTTTTGCAAGGACATTGTTGGGACAATTGTCAAAACTTGAATGGGCTCTGTAGGTTAGATTGTAGTGAAGTATCATTGTCAATGTCCTTGTTCTGATGGTTGTGTTGTACTTCT
Source organism: Physeter macrocephalus (assembly GCF_002837175.3). Taxonomy (NCBI): domain Eukaryota; kingdom Metazoa; phylum Chordata; class Mammalia; order Artiodactyla; family Physeteridae; genus Physeter; species Physeter macrocephalus. The sequence goes on from NC_041219.1 coordinate 24,868,228, forward strand.
TGCAAGAGAATATTGTGGTTTGTAGGAAATACACTTCATAAAGTATTTGTATAGGTGACAGGGCATATTGCTGGCAACCTACTCTTAAATAGCTCTGGACAAAAAAAGTTCTGTGTGCTAGTCTTGTAATTTTTCTGTAAGGTTAAAATTAGTTCAAAATTAAAAGAAAGGTAAAAATCTTGTTTTAATCCCTGATACAATGGGGGGTAAAAAAAACCATAAAACAAAACTGCACAGGTAAAAATAAATAAATAAATAAAAGAGTGAATTTTATGGTATGTGAATTATATATGAATAAAGCTGTTATTTAAAACAAAACAGAGGGTGGTAGACTACAAAATGGGAGACAAGCTTTAACTTGGGGATTGGCAGTAAGAATGGAAAGAGGAGACACATACAATAATATCTGACATTATTAAATGTATTGAAAGTGTTTTCTAAGGTAATATCTCCAATCCTCACAATCACCCGCTCTTTAACCCATTACAGTTTTGTTCCAGCATGCCACTGGAACTCCTCTTGTTTAAGTTACCATTGATGAAAGATTATTATTCACTGGTCTCTTCTCTGTTGCAAAATGTAGGGCTTTCTCTAGCATTTGACATTGTTGAACACCTAATACGTCTTGAAACTCCATCAGTGACCTGGAAGGTAATCTCTCCTGGGTTTGTTACTACCTTTTTAAGCCATTTTTATCAGACTCTGTATTAGGGTTCTCTAGAAAATCAAAACCATTAGGATATGTGTCTGTGCAGTGTGTGTGTGTGTGTGTGTGTGTGTGTGTGTGTGTGTTGTAGCTTGAGTCTGAAGGCAGTCTGGAGGTAGAATTCTCTTGTCCTCAGGAAACCTCAATCTGGTTTCTCTTAAGACCTTCAACTGATTGGATAAGGCCCACCCATATTATGGGGGATAATCTGCTTTATTCAAAGTCTAGTAATTAAAGTGTTAATCTCATCTTAAAAAATATCTTCACAGAGATATTTGATTGGTGTTTGACCAAATATCTGTGTCATAGCCTAGCTAAGTTGATACAAAACATTAACCATCACAGACTCCCTCAATAAATATGCTTTTGCCCACCCATCAAAGTAAGTATTTTCTAGTTTTTACTCTTTAGTTCTCTTTGTTACCTAAATAATATTTACCTTTTATTTAGAAATCATTTGTATATGTACCCCTTTAATCAGCAACTGCTTGTATAATCACATATCTGCTATATTAAAGTTGATTTCTGTGTTATCTGCATTGAAGAGAGAGATGAGGTTAAGATGTTGATAATATGATTATAGAGAAGTAAAGAGATTCAAAAACAAAATCATGGAGGGTAGCCAAATCTGGAGAATAGGAAGATAAAAATAGCCATAACAAACAAGAAGGAAAGGGAATAAAGGCTGATGAGTCAGATGGTGACACTAATAAAATGAGCCAACTATAGTGTAACTGGGGATGTCTCAGGAGTAATGAATCAGAAAACTCAGAGAAGATGAAAACTGAGATAAAGGTAATCAGATTTGGTGACTAGAAGATAATTGGGAATATTATTGGAGGGAGGCATGGGTGCATTGAAATAGAGATGTATAGGGGACAAATGGCTTCAAAATTTTAAAAAACATTAAAAACTGCAACAGTAGTTACAAGGGTGGAAAACTTCTAAAATTATAATGTTTGGATGACATACAAGTTAAATCATTCTGCTTATGAGCTATAAGAACTTGAGCAAACTAACAAACTACTCTTCCTCAGTTTCCTCCTCAGTAAAATTAGTATATATACATACATATATATACTTATATATAATATTAAGGTGGGTATTTAATATATATATAATTTGTATAAATGCATATTAAAGGATTGTAGAAAATAATAAAATAAGGTCCATCAATTGTTTGATACATAGTGGGACTACCTAGTCTATTGGCCACTTGGGATGTTGGGATTTCCTATGCAGTAATTTTCTCCCCAGAAATACATGAACTTTCTCCACACTGTCCCTATTCTTTCTGTCACTGAAGCTAAAAACAACAGTCAGCTGTTTTACTAGTCATAGAGATATGTATTAGGTGAAAAATATCTGTGTATTATGTGAAGTGAAGGTAGGATCTTCTCCCATTCAGAAGACAGTGCTTGTCTCAGTCTTCTATGTACCAACTTGGGCTGGTGCATGTTTGTTTCTCAGATCAGGACTTGATGACGTATAGTTAGGATCACATTGGTTGAACACCTCACAACAGGATACCTCAGTTTGTAAGCTATTGACATTTTGGGTTAGATAATTCTTCCTTGGGGGAAGGGGAGGCTGCCCTGTACATTATTTAGCAGCATACCTGCCTTTACTAACTAGGTGTAAGTAGCAACCCCCTTTAATGTGACAATCTAAAATGTCTCCAGACATGGCCAAATGGCCCCAGGGGTAGGTATAAAATCTCTTCTCCCCCTCAGTTCAGAACCACTGCTCTGTAACCACTCAAATGCAGTGCAAAACTATTCTTTGCATGGCTTCATTTTATGGTTGCTTGTATGTATGTATGTATGTAGCCAATAGAAAGCATTTTGCCTTTGGTTTATTCAAAATTCTCTGTGTCTTTTTCATTGACTTGTCTGGCTAATTACTAAGAATATCAGTCCATAGCTAGTGATGGGGATTGTGGTACCATCTTTATTTTAGTAAAGCATTCCATTAGAAAGAACAAATTAAGATTTTCAATTGTGTGAATAATCTCTTGCATCTCAAATAACTATATTCAGTAAATAATCCCTGAGTAGCATTCCCAGAATCATTTATATTACCATCTAATGGTAGTTGCCAGAATTACAGGGAACTCTTTCTTAGGGAATCCCAGATTATGGTAGGACCAAACATATCCTACTGTGTTTAGTGATGGTGAGTATCACACTCTGTGATATTTCTGAAATAGAAAGACTGAAGGTGTTGAAAGTCCTTTAACAAAATGGCAAAGGATGCCCAGCAGGTTCACAAATACTCCAGCTTGTATCCAGGCATGCCCATGTCCAAGCATATCAGCTTCTCCATACCCTCCAAAAACTCTTGAGATATTTTTGTAAAATTTTTTTTTTTAACAAAACAACCTCTAATAGAAGAGGTTATTCTATTCAACTTCCTAATTCTAAATGCTTTCCTTTAGGAGCCTTGAATTTTAAAGTCTAGATTCTTACAGGGATTGGATATTAATTCTTTCAAAATAATTTAAAACCCATAAAAAACTAAAAAGAAGGTTATTTTTAAAAAATCAATTTACCTTCTTCAGAACCTATTGTTCAGTGTAAGTTGAAAACCTGGCGAGTGCTGAAATGGTAGCAGGATTACTTTCTGTTCTTTAATAGTATTAGAGCAGGCAGTCATGCAATTACCCTGGCTGAAAATCCTTCTCTGACAATTCTCCTTCAAGATCAAACCCATAAGCAGTTCATGGGGCTCTTAATGACGTGTCCTCTATTTGCCACATTTCTGTTCTCACTTCCCTTACTCACCACACTCCCTTTATATGTTACACTCAAGCCACCTACTCTACATGGCTCCCTGAACCTACGGTGCACCCCATGCCTCAGTGCCTTCCCAGTTTATGTCTTCCCTTTCTTCTTCATGGAACTAGCTCGATACAGATTTATGACACAACTCAAGTGTGAGTTACTCTGGAGAGTCCTCCCTTGTTCCACACTGGATCCAGTGTGCTCCTACTGGGTGGCAGCCCTGAGGCTGTGTCTGGCAGACCTCCCACTGCAGGGAGCATCCTTGACTTAGAATCCAGCTGCTGTGCTCTACAATTCATAGCTGCATCTGTGCCAAGGCCACACCTCTCATAGGCCATGTCCAATCAAAGACTGAGTAAGGTAAGATGAAGGCAGACCCATCCTGGCAGACACAGGACCCTTCAGATTCTGGCTTTGCCTCAATGAATCTTGTGCCTTGTTGGACCTTCCTTGGACCACACAGAAGTCCAGGAAACTTTCACCCACTCGTCACTCCCTCTCTTCTTCTCTCAGGGTCAGACTTGAATCATGATCTGACTGCTTCTCAAATTTCTCTGCTTCCTCCTTGTGTTCTCTCACAGGCATTCCCCTTAGGGAAATCTTTGCACATTTAATCTTGTCTTAGCATCTGCTTCTTGGAGGACCCAGAGTAACACATCCACACCCCTGTGTATATCTCTAACTATGCACCCATTAAGCTGTATGGCACTTGCACATTTACCAGTTGGTCTTCTACACTAGACTGTCATCTTTTTGTTACTGGAGATTGGGCCTTTTTTTTCTCTCACCTCAGGGCAATATTTAGTGAGGATTCAATATGTGTTTGTCAAATGAAAGACTAAATCACTCCCTTTACTGAGCTTTCAATCCTACAGACAAATATGACTAAATCCATTTTAAAAATTGACTTACTGCAAGGCACTCTGGTTGCTATAGGATACAGAAAGCTATTAAGAGTTCCCCATTTCTCAGCTTATAATTTTAGATCTGGAGATAGAAAAATATAAATACATTATGTTCATATAAAGGCATGTGTGTGTGTGTGAGAGGGAAAGAGAGAGAGAAATGGTACTCTAAGAGGTTCAAAGAAAAGAGAATTCATTGTAGGTTGGGAAAATTGCATGTTTCCTCAGGGATAATATTTTACTTGGCAATATACAGATTGGTAACCTAGGTAAAGAAAAAAGTATAAAATAGACAAGGCGAATGAAAAGAATAAAATCTTAAAGGTGAGAGTGCTATGGAATCTTTTGGCATGAGCATAGTGTTAATTGACAGAGTGTTTGTAGAGAGAGATTAGACTAAGGATACCTTTAAATGCCAGGCTAAGGAGTTATTTTATAAAATCTTTCCCCTCATTTTCTGTACAGTAGCCACCCACACTGTCTTTCTTGCTGTTCCAGGAACATTAAGCCTGCTTCTGCCTCATGGCCTTTTCACTTGCTTAGCCTTTAGAATCATTAACTTTCTTTTCTTCCAGTTTTTACTCGAGTCACTTTCTAAATATTTCCTTCCCTGGTCATTCGACACGAGGGTTCAAACCTCTTACATTTTCTCTCATGCTCCATTAGCCTCATCACTAATATTCTATATATTGGACTGATTTAATATTTTTATATATTTAAAAAATTTTTTATCTCCATTAAAACATAAGCTCAGTGGAAATGGAATTTTGTCTCTTTTGTTCACTATTATATTTTCACTCTCTGGATTTGTAACTAGTACATACTAGGCGTTCAGGGAATATTTTATGAATAATGAAAATCAAGGAATTTCTAAAGATTTCTAAATGAGGGTGGGAATATCATGTACAATATTGTGAAACAATGGCTGAAAAAAATTCCATGAAGCTAAAATTAACAGACATTTGGGAGACTTGACATGTGAAAAAATGGTAGTTCCATTGAAAGAAATAGGGAAATATTGAAAAATAATTAGAAGGGGAAAAGATAATATTGTAAAATCATATGATCACAAGCTTATCTATCTATATCTATTTTTATGTATGCACACATTTATTTGTTAAAATTTTTTTAGTGTTGTACAAGTTTTTCCAATTAAATTCATTGTGTTTGATCTATTTGTTGAAAATCAAAGTGACAAGTGATGCAGATCAGAATATTTGAATACTTCAGGGCCTCCTGTCATCAATTTCCCAAAATTTAGTGATATTTAAAATCATCTGAAGCCTAATAATAGCTTTTGTCACAACTCCATGAACTTCATAAAATATTTGGTATTATCTTAGATCTGAATTTTTTAAGCTGAGAAAGATATCCGTGAAGAATATCTAAACCAAGATATCTAGTATAATATCTAAATGACAATATTTTACCAAGAATCAGGGAACTAAGGTGTACTCTCAACAAATATTTAAAGAGAAAAAGGATTTGAGTAGAAAAAAAATCTGTTGCATTTTCCATTATAGACAGAAGCTAAGAGAAAAAAACAGTAAGAATCCCACTGGTATTTTTTCCAAGTTTGAGGATATTGCTGTCAAAAATATTTATAGAAATTAATGGAATTCCACAGGCTCAAGATTGTTTGGCATTACCAATGGGAAAATCAGCCAGAAAAAAAAAAGGCCTTTCTGTACTCTGAGTTTAATTGTTATTTCCTCTATGATTCTTCTGAACCTTAATCAGTACTTCAAACCTCAAACTTCAGTAAAATCTTGTCTCCTTATCTTGACTCACCATTTCTATAGATGTGCATAATAACAGTTATTTTAGGGACCATTTTTTCTAAATGCTCATGCTGCTAAATTACCATGGAAATAATTTAATTCAAAGAGTGGTTTCACTTAGAAAAGACAGAGTGCTCAGCTGGCACTTACTCAAAAGCCTACTGTAGTAACTGCTTCCTTTAGTTCCCATTGTAATCCCAGGCTCCTCACATATTTTAATGGATACTGGAAGTAAAATAAATATAGGTTTATTTGATGAGTACCTGCTTGGAATTTTCAAATGAAAAGAACAAAAAGCATCCTAGTTTTCATTTCCTCATCAACTATTTCAAAAAACATACAGTGAATGAGATGGTTGAACATGATTCTTTTTATTGCAAAACTGAGCCATTATTGTTTTTGGAATATTAGCTTTCCTTTCTCATAATGAGTTTTCACACTGAATTAAAGAGGAGCACTTCAATTCAATTTCATTGATTTATTTAACAGGTGATTTTTGTAGTCCCAGAAAATTGCACTCTTATATTCTGACTCCCCCAATCTTAATTTTTTTTTAAAGATCATATATTCTGAGAAAAAAGTTTTGCTTTAAATGCCTAACTAAGCCTCCTCCAAGAAAACTTCAGAGTCATTTTCCTTTTATCAGTACTTAAAGAACCAAACACAGCAACAAGTTATACAAATCTTCAGCCCTTAATATACCAGGTTATAGGGAAAAAAAAATCAGACTCGCATGTCTCTGCTCAAATGTATAGACAATGTGCTCAGTAAGAGCAAGTCACCACATCTAAGGACAATTTGCAGTCATTCTATTTTCTTATATCATTTTGAATCCCAGGCAACAGCCTTAATTATATATATATTGTTTCAGTAATGAGAAAGGAGATTTGAGAAGAGAACAGATAAAATGCTTCTTCTCAGAGATATCATCAGCCCCGGTTGCTAAGAGACATTCCGTTTTTCTTAAACTACCAAATTAAGTGAAGTCTTGGCCAGCTATAATCTTTACAACTAAAACAATTTAAAATAAAAACATAATTCTGACACATAAGTGAAAAGTTTCCCAATGGATCAAACAGGACTAGACATAAAAATAAATTTGCCATTGTTGGACATGAATAATTACGACATTAAATTTTGTTTTTAATTTTTGCCTGATTTCTCTTCCCATATCTATTATCTAATAATCCTAACCTTTACTGAGTGCTTCCTTTGTGCCAGCATATATGCTAAGGACTTAATGTACAAAATTTTACCTGATATACAAAATTACCTAGTGAAGTAGGTACTATTATGATTGCCACTTTACAGTTTAATTTTTGCCTAAAATCACACAGTTATTACAGAGAGAAGCTTTAATTCAAAGGGGGCAGTCTATTTCCAGAATTCAAACTCTTAATTACTTCATTATATTGATCAGCCTTGTGAAGATATACAGAATTTTATAGTAACTTTATCTGAGGGTGATAAAATGATATAATTATTAAATAAAAGTTATTAAGTTGCAAGAGAGCTGCTAAAAAATAGATATTATTTTACCTTTGTATTATGCATTTTAAATTAAATTATGTATTTTCCTTTAAAAAATTAAAACATTACTATGATGAAAAAGCCTTCTTTGACCACGCTTCCCTGAACACGTTTAGGGTAAATACTTTATCTGGTCAAAGGTCTTGTTAGTAGGAATTCTGGAGACACCTGTGAAATTTAGGAATGTACCCACACTGAATTGTCCTAGCTTGCTTCTTTCTTGGGTTTATTGTGTCTCCTATCTTGCTGTATACATTGTATACAAGGGCACATCATCAAGTACTCTTGACCAATGTGAGGTGGTCTCCGGTAGATATCTAGGCTAGACTAAGTACAGGGCCACTTTTACCTTACCTGGCTTGGAGGCAGAGATTTATGCTTCTGAAGGTCTGGAGTTAATCTAAGTCATTCAAACATTATCATTTGCAATTGTGTTCTTGCTGGTGAGGTGTTGCAACAAGCAATTATCCTGACTATGCTAATGTCATGTTATAAAATTTACTAATATCCTACTATATAGCTGATATGTGCTTTCCAAACACACAGGAAAAGATGATATTTATCATCATTAAATCTAAGAAGTTTTTATCAAAAGAAACTGACAAAAGTCAAGTATCAAGAATGTGTAAGTAATTCTCACAAATAAATAAGCTTCAAGAAAGTGGCATTCATTAATCAAAATGCAATAAAATTAGAAACAAACCTCAAAAAATAAAATTAATTTATGTAATTGATAATTTAAAAAAATCTAGATAACTCTTTGGTTACTGAAAAATGATGTTTTAATAATTTAATTATAATGAAAGAAATATTTCTTAAAAAGTCTGCAGGGGCTTCCTTGGTGGCACAGTGGTTGAGAATCCGCCTGCCGATGCAAGGGACACGGGTTTGTGCCCCGGTCCGGGAAGATCCCACATGCCGCAGAGCGTCTGGGCCCGTGAGCCATGGCCGCTGAGCCTGTGCGTCCGGATCCTGTGCTCCGCAACGGGAGAGGCCACAAAAGTGAGAGGCCTGTGTACCACAAAAAAAAAAAAAAAAAGTCTGCAGGTTGTAGTCAAAGAGTTAATCAGACAGAAATACAGAATTCTAAATATAATTATTAAAATAATTGAAAAATTGAAAAAAACTATATTTTGACATAAATAACTGGAGCAATACAATAAAAGTGTTAGCACATGTGAGATTATCAGTGAAAAACATAAAGTTGAAATCAGAAATTAAGACAAAATAAAGTTGATTGATAAATTTAAAAGGTATAAATTTAAAATTGATAAATTTCAACTTCTTTGAAAAGACCAGAAAATACATATGATCATCTCAATAAAAGCAGAAAAAGTCAGCATCCATTTATTAAATAAATAAATAAAACTCTTGGAAACTGAACAGCTCACTTCTAAATAATCCATGGGTCAAAGAGGAAGACTCATGGGTAATTAAAAAACAATACATTAAATTGAAGCAAAATTTAAAAGGAAATACATCATAACAAACTTTGTGTGACACAGTTAAAACTACTTAGAAGGAAATTTATAGAACTAAATGCATACACTAGAAAAAAGGGAAGTCTCAAATCAATAATCTCAACTCCCACTGCAAAAACCTAGAAAAAGAAGCTCAAAATAAACCCTCCCAAGGAAAAGGAAGAAAATAATAAATATAAGAGTTGAAAACAATGGGGTCAAAAAGAGATATACAAAGTAAAAATCACTAAAACAAATATCTTGTTCTTTGAAATGATTAATAAAATTGACACACTTCTGTCAACATTGATAGAGAACAATAGAGGACACAAATTACTAATATAAGTAATAAAACAGAATATCTATACACATTGCAGACATCACAAGAATAATCAGGAGTTATTAGAAACTCTATACAAATAAATTTAACAACATAGAGGAAATGGACCAAAGCAACACAGCTCATTGAACTGAAATGAATAATTTAAATAGTACCATAATAATTAAGGTCATTGAATTTATAATTTATGAACTCAAAAAAAAAAGGGAAAATATCCAGGTCCAGATGATTTCAGTGGAGAATTCCACTAAAGGTTTAAAAAATAATTAACACCAGTTTTACGTAAACTCTTGTAGAAAATCTGTTGGGAGAAATCCTTCCCAATTCATTCTATGAAGCAGGTACTACCCTCATACCAAAACTAGCACTAAAACAAATAAATTAAAGACCAATATTTCTCATGAATATATACACAAAAAATGTTTAAGAAAATAACAAATAGAATTCAGCAATATATAAAAAGACTTATACATCCTGACCAAGTGGGATTTATTCCAGTGATACCAACATGGCTGGCTCAATATTTGACAATTAATCAATATAACCTATTGTATTAACAGAACAAAAAAGAAAAATTACACAATTACAACACTTAATGCAGAAAAAGTATTTGATAAAATTTAACACCCATTCATGATAAAAACTCTCAGAAAAAAATAGAAATACTAGATAACCTCCATTCTTGATAAAAAAACATTTACAAAAACTCTACAGGTAACACTATATTTAGTGGTAAAAGACTAAATTATTTCCCTTTTAGATCAGGAACAAAACAAGGATGCCCACTCTCACCACTCTTATTCAACATAACTCTGGAAATTCTGGCCGGTGCAATCAGGCAAGAAAAGGAAATAAAAGCTACGAAGATAGAAGAGAAGAAATAAAATGCTCCCTATTTGGAGGAGACAATAATTCACAGAGAAAATCCCAAAGCATCTACAAAAATGTACTTAGAATTAGTAAATGAATTTAACAAGGTCACAGGATAAAAGGTAAACATACAAAAATCAATTGTATCTATAAACTAGCCATAAACACAGGGAACTCAAATTTATTTAATTAATTAATTTATTTATGACTGCATTGGGTCTTCGTTGCTGTGTGCACGGGCTTTCTCTAGTTGCGGGGAGCACTGGCTACTCTTCATTGCAATGTGTGGGCTTCTCACTGTGGTGATTTCTCTTGTTGCAGAGCACAGTTTCTCTAGGTGTGTGGGCTCAGTAGTTGTGGCTTGCGGGCTCTAGAGCATAGGCTCAGTAGTTGTGGCAAACGGGCTTAGTTGCTCCACGGCATGTGGGATCTTCCCGGACCAGGGCTCAAACCTGTGTCCCCTGCATTGCCAGGCGGATTCTTAACCACTGCACCACCAGGGAAGTCCAGAAACCCCAGTTTAAAACGCAATACCGTTTACAACCACTAGAAGATGAGAGAGAGTGAGAGAGAGGAAGGGAGAGGGAGAGGGAAAGAAAGAGGAAAAGGAAGAGGGAGAGGAAGGAGGGAAGGAAGGACAGGAGGAAGGAAGGGGGAAAAAGACTTAGAGGTAAGTCTAACAAAATATATATAGTGCATTGTTGTAGAAAACTATATACTTGATGAAAAAATCAAAAGACCTAAAAAAATAGTCATATTGTGTTCATGGAAGGTTTAACACAGTAAAGATGTCAATTATCCCCCAATTAATACACAGGTTTAACATGATTCCTATCGCAATCCAGGAAGTTTTTCTTTTTTTTTTTGTAGACAAAGAAAAGATTATTATCAACTTTATATGGAAAGGCAAAGCAATTCTGAAAAAGAATAAAGTTCAAGGAATCAGCCTACTGATTTCAAGGCCTATTTGTTATATAGCTATAGTATCAAGATTATTAGCATGGAGATAGAAACATAAATCAATAGAAAAGGATATAGAAGCAGAAATATACCACACAAATGAGCCTAACTTATTATTGAAGGCAAATGTGCTAAAGCAATACAGTGAAGGAAGGATAGTCCTTTCACAAATGTTGTGGATCAGTTAGACATCCATAGGCAAAAATGGGCCAAAACTTAAGTCTTACACTTTATAAAATGATTACCTCAAAAGGGATCACACCCTTAAATATAAAATGTAAAACTATAAAACTTTTAGAAAAAATCAGAAGAGAAAGTCGTTAGGATCTAGGGCTAGGAAAGTATGTTTGGCTCTCAGACGACACCAGCAGCACAATCCACAATAGGAGAAATTGATAATTTAAACAATCAAAATTAAAAATGTTGTTCTATGAAAGATCCTGTTAGTAGTATAAAAAAAGACAAGCTACAAAGTGAGAGAAAATATTTGCAAACCACATATCAAACACCTAGTATCTAGAATATATAAAAATCTCTCAAAACTCAGCAGTCAATTTTTTTTTTAAATCCTACTAGGAAATGTACAAAAGACATGAAGAAACATTTTACCAAAGGGAATATACAGATTTCATATACAGATAAGAGAATATACAGATAAGCACATAAAAATATATTCAACATTATTAGCTATTAGAAAAATGCACATTAAAACTGTAATAAGATATCACTACACAGTTACTACAATAACTTAAAGGAAAAGAACACAGCGACAACACCAAATGTTAGCCAGGATGTGTAGAAACCAGATCACTCATACATTGCTGGATATACAGGATTTACAGTGGTGTGTAAATGCCAGAGCTACTCTAGAAAACACTTAGGCAGCTTCTTAAAAAGCTAAACATGCAACCACCATGTGACCCAGGAATTGTACTCCTGGGCATTTATCCCAGAGAACTGAAAACTTACGTTCATACAAAAACCTGTACATAAATATTTATAGCAGCTTTATACATGATAGCCACAAACAATACAACCCAGATGTCCTTCAACAAGTAAAAATACCCATAACCATGTGACAACCTGGATTAACCATGAGAGGATTATGCTGAGTGGAAAAAGTCAATCCCAAAAGATTACACACTGTTTTATTATATTTATATTATGTTATTGACATAACAAATATAGAAATTGAAGATAGATTAGTGGTTGCCAGGGATTGGGTGGGGAGGGAAGTGGGTGTGGCCATAAAAGGGCAGTATGAGGGATCCTTGTAGTGATGGGAATTTCTGTATCATAACTATACCAATATCAATATCCTAGTTGTGATATTGGACTATAATTTTTTAAGATGCTACCATGTAAGGAGACTAGATAAGTGTATACAGGATTTCTCTGTATAATTTCTTAGATCTGTATGCAAATCTACAGTTATATCAAAATTAAAAGTGTAAGATAATATAAATATATAATCCTCTCAAAATTATTAGTGACATTGAGCACTAATATTAATCAATGTGTCTTAGAATAATATGGTTATAAAACTCAATGAAACATAAATCTTTATAAAAGCAGAGCAATACCATGAAACAATTGATAATGTAATAATAATTCTATAAACATAAGATTCTAGAATTATTAACAGAGCATTAATTGTAGTAAGGATGGTGATGGGGGAGGACAGAATGCTCTGAATTCCTTATCTCAGGTAAGACTCAGTAGAAGATTCTCTCTCCCATAATTCTGAGAATAAGATTTCAGAAAGTAAATATAATATTGAAAATCTTAACAGTATTCACTGGTTGAATGAAAAATAAGACATATGCATATTAAATACCGAGTAATATAAAATCAGATAAAGCGAAACATATAGAAAAAGGTGTAAACATTATAAATAAGAATAAAATAAAAAACAAAAATCATAATAACTGTTAAATGATATTTATTCTGTTCTAAATGCTTTACATATAATAATTCATTTAAATCTCACAATATTTGTATGATGTAGGTGTTGTTACTCACCTCATTTTACAAATGGTAAAATGTACAGTTTCATTTACTTACCTGAGATCATACTCTAGTAAGTGTTGTAGATAGGATTCAAATCTAGACAGTTCATATTTTGATACAGCTTGCCTCTCTATTATAGAACAAGATGATGGACATTAACTTAAATACTTTATGCTGATTATAATAATAAGCTTTTCCAATTAAACTAAAGCCTCTTAGCTACAATTACAAAGCATAACTAAACAAAATCATAGGAAGAACAAAAATTATAAATGTAAAACATCATGCAAAATGATTTAAGGCAAATGTAAACAAAATGGAATCAGACAATGATTACAATAGTTATACTAAGCAAAATGTAGTCAAGGCAAAAAATAAAGATGATTGTGATTAATATTTTGTAATAATAAACAGTAAAAATCACAACAGGGAAATAATTGCCAGAGACTTTTCCAGTGTAAAGAACAGGTCTTTGAATCATATAAACCATAATTAGTGGAAATACAAGAACTGAACAAAAAAATTGTAAAGCTGGAAGATATTGCATCATACAAATAGGCAAAAATAAATAATGGTATAAACCACTGCTTTCATACATTTTAATTCAGAAAATTCCCAATATTCTGTTGCTCTAGAGGAAAATGTCATAGTTGAGCTGATGCAAACATCTGGTCTCCTTAAAAAAATTACATTTTTGTAAAATACTTAATGGGAATTTTGGTTACACACTTCAGTTTTAATGACTGTAAATCAGTCTCTCCAACTTAAATCTACCATGGAAAGTAGTTAAACAACATTTATGAATCTGCACAGGGAAGTACAAGTAGCTAAGGTACATGTCTCACCATTATGCTATTGTGTGACCAGCCAGTTACTCCTCACTGCCTCCTTCTCAACTTCTGTAGAGCATATTTAATTAAAAGCTTCTAGGAGTTGTAAGAAAGACTTATCCCAATAGAGAATTTCAGAATAAATTTTTTACCTATATTTCCTTATTTATCATAGGATATTCAATCAGTTCCCTTACTGTTAGGCTTTGGTTTGTTTTCAGACTTCAACATCTATAAATAGTGCTGTATTGATTAACCTTGAACACACATTGTTTTGTATTTTTCCGATATCTTTAGTATGACATTCTTTCAAATTTCTGGAATTTGCTGGGTTTTATTAGAAATTTAGAATACATTTCAAAAGTATTTAAGATAACCTGTTTAAGATAACTTGTTTTTGTTTGTTTTAACATTTCCTCTTAAGTGTTATACTTCTTTTTCTTGATGGCCTGGATAAAAAGGAATTGAATCCAAATAAGTAGATTGACGATAGTTAGGTAGATAGATAGATAGATGGATAGATAGGTTCATTATTTATGCCTGTGGAAGGCATAAATAACAATATGAACTGTCACCTGTGGAAGAGGTCATCAGCTACTTATTAAAACCCATGTATTCTTCTTACAGGACATAAAATTAAACCATATTTTTCCAGCCCCCCTTGCAGGTAGATAAGACCTCTTGCCTGAGTGATGTTTAATGAGATAAGTAAAAGTATTATGTGCTATTTCCAGGACTGGCCCATAAAATCATTTCAAGTGTGATCACCATGTTTAATCTCCACTTCAGTGGTTCTCAAATCTAGTCCCCAGATGAGCAACAGTGTCACCGGGACATTGTTGGAAATGCAAATTCTTGGACTTCACCCCAGATCTGTGGAATCAGAAACTCTCAGGATAGACTGAGTGATTTTGTTTTAACATACCCTCTGAATGATCCTGATAAACACTAGTTTGAGTATCATGGCTCTCTCATGGGCTGAATGCAGAGGACTATGGGACCCTAAAGGAAGGCAGATCCACAATATGGAAGGTACCTATTTCTGAATAGTATACAGAAGACCTTGTTCTAATCAGGAACACCTTTAATTGTCTTTAATCTTGACAAGAGATATTGTATTACTTCTAACAAAAACACTTGTAACAACAGGAATATATTAGTAATCAAAGGTTCTCAGCCTTTTGTTAACATGCCTAATCTCTTATTGTCTGTCAACAAAGTTCCTTTTTGATATCACAGTATAGTTATAGATGGGGAACAGCCATCTTAAGTAAAAGAACAAAAATGGCTAAATCTCTGAAGATTAGTTGACATGACAGACAGAGCAACGTAGGGTCTTAGTGATCCAGCTATCTTTTCATTTGACAATTTTCTTTTTCTTGTTATGAAAGTTATGTCTGTGTAAATGGAAAGCTTCTCCTAGCTACTATATATTGGTCAATCCAGGCAGATGATGTAATGTCCCTGCTATTGGTAAGGACATGTAATGATGTCAGCTTTCCACCGGACTGAGTAGCAGGCTGTTGCCATTTTTAACATTGATTGACATTACAAGGGTTCCTGATGATATAAACCAAAAATAATGATAACAATTATTAGGGAGCAATACAACTAGGGAGCAATACAACTCTGTTCTTTATTTTTTGCTAAAATATACTTTGGACCAAAACCCGGGTATATTTCTCTGGATATAAATACCAACTTGTGCTATGAAAAGTGAGATAGACATGCCATCAAAGAATTTACAAGGCAAATACCAAACCTGTTAGGTGTGTGCAAATTTATATATTCCCTCCTGCACATTGTTATTTTTTACTTGACTATCTCAAAAAATACTGGTATTGTAGGTACGTTTTCTTTTTTAATAAAAGGCTTTCATCTGTCATTGAGTCAGAAAGTTCTGTACAGGACTGATTATCATGGATTTTTAAGTATTGGATTCAAATTATTTTTGGTTCGATAATTACCCTCTTCCGGGGACATTTGGTAGGACACGTCATTCATATAGTTAATGGCCATTTCATACAACCCAGTGAATTTAGTCGTGTTTTTCATGATGATGTACTAATCACTTTTAATCAGTGACTCAGGAGTATACTCTTATTATGTGCTAAGTGTAGTGAGACACACTACCTCTCACTTAAAAGTAATTATCGTTAATCTTCTATTCAAAGCAGAAGTGGAAAGGCCATTGCCACAGAGTTGAGAACATTTAAAATAAAAATGAACAATTGAACTATATTGAACAAAGAACTGTTGAATGTTCATTGTAAGGTGTATTGTTTGGCTTGGTTGCCAGGAAATAATTCTTGAGAAGTAATACATTACAATTAGCTTGTTAATCCAAGGAGCTCTAATATGCTCTGCTATGATTTATATAAGTACATTAATTAAAGCCAAATTTATGTAGAACTAACTGCACTAAATACCCAATATAATTATTTTAAAGAAGTCTCCTGAAATATCTGCATTCCTCACAACTGAAGACAAACATTTCTATAGTGGAATTTGAACCTGCTATGTGTTTGATAATTGTCAAAGACAAAATTAGAACAAGACTGTTAAGAAAGGCTAAAGACCTTCCCTCTAAGCATCACCTGCTTTGAATAGAAAAAAAAAAAATCTGTATATTTTTCTAAGGCCAGCTTGAGAAAATAGTACTCCAGTGTCGTGTTTGCAAAGAAATTCTAAATTTTCTTTTCAGACATCTACAAGCAAAATGAACAAGGTGGTCTTCTTAACTTGGATGAGATAAAACTCAGTAGGGTATATATGTCCATGCCACTCTCTCACTTCTTCCCAGCTTACCCTTCCCCCTCCCACCCCCATATCCTCAAGTCTATCCTCTACATCTGTATCTTTATTCCTGTCCTGCCCCTAGGTTCTTCAGAATGATTTTTTTTTTTTTTAGATTCCATATATATATGTTAGCATATGGTATTTGTTTTTCTCTTTCTGACTTACTTCACTCTGTATGACAGTAAAATAGATAGCTAGTGGGAAGCAGCAGCATAGCACAGGGAGATCAGCTCGGTGTTTTGTGACCACCTAGAGAGGTAAGATAGGGAGAGTGGGAGGAAGACACAAGAAGGAGTGGATATGGGGATATATGTATAGGTATAGCTGATTCACTTTGTTATACAGCAGAAACTAACACAACAATGTAAAACAATTATACTCCAATAAAGATGTTTGGAAAAAAAAAATGGATATGGGATTAAAAAAAAAAACCAACTCAGTAGGAAGATCTTTGTAGTTTTGAAACTTACTACATTTGCCTAGTATCCATCCTAGGTAAGTTTTCTTCACAACATTGAATTTGGACCCAAGTGTTCTTCAAAGAGACATTGTTTTTTGTACTCAGTGTTTTCTAGATGTCTTGTGCATCTTAAAAATTATTATAAAGTGCTTAGATATTTCATTAATGAAAAACCAAAATCCTTCAGCACCTAAAGAGCTTTCTTTCTTTCTTATATTAGGATCTGGTATTTGGCTTAAGTCTCTCTAAATTCTGTGTAAATCTGGATGGGAATCATTAAATCATAAAACAATTCTTGAAGACATATTGCAAGATGATTGTCTATGATGGTACATTGCATCAAAAAATAGAACACAAGGCAACTGTCAACCCATCAATTGTTTTTTTGTTTTGTGTTTTGCTAAATACTTCGCATTTCATGGAGACATGTTAGTAAGAATTATTCATTAAACAAAATTAACAGTTGATATAATTTGAGGCAGAAAGCTGGTGTTCTCTGTTTTATTAGTAGGATTCAAAACACGTTAAGTAATACACTGAAATGGCGAAATTGCTAACAAATAAATTCAACAGAAAACAATGAAGGAAGCAACAGAAGGAGGGAAAAAACCCTAAAACTATATGGAAGAAAAGCCTCAGGAGTAATTAAATAAAATAAAAACAAATAGTTCATTAGTAGGCAATCATTTTGGAAAAATTTTTCTCATTTGTAGATTATTGAGGACCTCCTTTAATTTATGTCATGCATTTTGCTTTGTGCACATCTTTTCATTCCAATAGTGTAAGTAGCTTTTTAGTACAACAGATTTTTTTTTTAAAAATAACAATCCCTTACATTTTTATAGCAGGTTACATTATACCCAATTCTTTCATGTGCTTAACTTCATCCAATCCCCACACAGCCATGACTGAAAAAACGATGAACTTTTATTGAAATGTAAATTAATATTCAGTTTTCATCTTGACTGATGACTGTTTTTATCTCCCTAAACACTCAAATCCTACCAATAACAAATACAAAATGACTGATAGGAATAGGAAATTTTTCCTAGCTTTTTGTTCTAATCTCACATTTCTAACTTAGTGTATCCATGTATATATAGCTAAGAAATGTCATTATCTCTTCTTTAATTAGAAAATTTCAGGATATGCCTTCCTTAGTTTTCATTAAAACACTGATAAATTATTTATATATTTAGCAGGTAACAAGAACATTATTTTTCTGTTTAATTACCTCATCACATTTTTTCTTCCTCTTTTTTTTTTTTTTTTTTTTGCATTTCAGTTCTTATGGTTCTGAACTCTTTGAGTCAGACTTGGATTAATTTAGATGAATGGACAAAGGGTATAGGAAGATTGTAGTATACAATACACTTCCCTTGCTAATCTGATAATATTTTAGATCTCTGTGAAAAGATTTGTGTTAATGCACAAGCAGTCAACTCCTTTTTACATTTCTCATCAACATTTCTCCCTTATAGACATGAGTAGAATATCATCATAAGGATCAGTTCTTTCTCCTGTTTTAGGTATTGAGAAATAAAACTATTTCTGTTCACAGATGACATGTATGTCTATGTAGAAAATCCCAAAGAATCTACAAAAAACTCCCAGAATTAATAAGTAAATGTAGCAAGGTTAAAGGATACAAGTTCAATATATAGAAGTCAATTATATTCCTATATACCTAAATAACTACATTCCTGTATGCCAACGGAGGGCAGTGGCATAAATATGAGAAAATGCATATTACTCTGTAATTTCTTTTTACTTCATGAAGTATGCCTCACATAAAAAATTATGGAGACTAATGTAATAAACGCTGGTGTAACCCCTCAATTCAGCTCAAGATACAATATATTACAGATTCAGCTGAATTTCAAGGTGTACTCCTCCTATTTTAACCTGTCTCAGAGTTTATCACTATTTTAAAGAGTGTGCCATTCCCACATTTAAAAAAATAATTGTATACATGTTTCTTCACAAATAACTATTTGTGTTATTTTACCTGTTACAGAACATATATAAATAATGTAATTTATCCTTTTGAAAATAAATTTTTTAAATTCACTATTATGTTGATGTGTTTTACTGATATTTATACAGGTGGATTTTGTTCGCTTATTTTAATCAGTCTATAGTATTTATTAGTATAAGTACACTACAGGTTGTGTACCTATTCTAGAAATGACCTTTAAGTTTGTTTCCAATTTTTCACTATTGTAAATAGTGCTGCAGTAAACAGTCTTTCACATATCTCATTTGTACATAGGTAAGAGTTTCTCTAGAGCAGTGCTTCTCAAAGTGTGGGCCCTGGACCAGCAGCATCAGTAACACCTGGGAACTTTTTAGAAATGGAAATTCTTGGAGCTAACCCCAGTCTTACTGAATTAGAAACACAGGTGGTAGAGACAACAATCTCGTGTTTTAGCAAGCCCTCAAATTGATTCTGATGCAGGCTAAAGTTTGCTGACTCCTGCCTGGGAGAATATATCTAGGTATGAAGTTACTGCATCAAGCATGCATACTTACTCATTTTATTAAATATATATTCTATGGTTCTTTACTTATTGATATTACATATTTACACTCTAACCAGTTATATATGAGAGCCTCTTTTGCTCCATATCATCTCTAACACCTAGTGTTTTCATATTTTAAAAATTACCACTTTGATGTGTGTGTGAAATGGCATTCCTTTTAATGTACATATCCCTGGTTATAAGTAAAATAGAGCATTCTCTTATGTATTTGTCATACATGTGTGTCACATATTAGTTTATTGATGCTTTCTCTTATGTGAATAATTAGCTCATATTATTTGTCATATATTTTAAAAACTAGGGTTTTTGTGTTTTTCTAATTGATTTGTAAGATCTCATATAATTTGGATACTAATGTGTATTCAGTTATTTGTGTTATATATCTTTTCCTAGTGTGCTGTCTTTTCTCTTTGTTGGTGATTCTCTTTGTTGGTAGTTCTCTTTTCTCATATTTTGCTATTAGATTTGGTCTCTTATTCTTTATTATATTACACACATTTCTTTAAGCCAAAACATACAGATCTAGTGCACTTTATGGGTACGGCTATGTTAAAATTTATTGAACCATTTTCTTATTGATAGATGTATCAGTCAAGATCCCAGCTGGAAGTAGATGGCACAAACTCAAGCTGAAGATAATTTAATAAAGGGACTATTTTTAAAGGTGTTAGAAAAAAAAAATAAGGTGCTAGTAGCAACAGGGAGCTAGAAACACCATGGAACCACTAACACCAGAAAGTCTGAATGGACAAGAAAAGGGAGCAGATATTAGAATTCAGAAAAATAGCAGGAGGAAGAGTGATTCTTGACAGGACCTGTGGCCTTTGGTCAAGGCATCTAACCAATCCATGGCAATCTAGTGAGGAATGAATCTGTGAATAAATATTCTGGGTTTATTCTCCTTTTTTCCTTCCCCTCACTATCTAAACCCAACTAGAAACTTCTCTCAGAATGCAAGGGAATTCCTGATGCAATTTGCACAAATCAGCCTCCCAGGTCACAGAGCAAGTAAAAAGATTGGTGAAAGGCACTGGTGTTCAAATGACCATCAGTCTTTAATTTCTATTCTTTGTTATACAAACAACGGTGCAATATGCATTCTTGTTCATTTATACAATGTATTGGTACTCTTATATTGCATGATTGATCCCCAAATTTAGGGTTGTGAGGTCAAAATATGTTATTTTTCTCTGTTTTTAAAGACATAATGCCAAGTTTCTTCCCCCAAACACAGGAATTCATACCCCATAAGCAATGTATGAGAATGTTCTAAATCTTTGTGATATTTCAAATTTTACTAATCTAAATAAAGACTATAGGCACCTCATTTAAAAAATTTATACATGATGTTGACCATAGTTTATTGGCTATTCACATTTCTTCTGTATTTACTTTTTCTCCTCTGTAAAGATTCTGCCTAGATACTGTTTTCATTTTTTTGTTGTTGTTTCTGAGATATGCATTTTAAAGTAATAACTAGAATTATGACTTATAACATTATACCAGAACATATAAGATTTTTAGATATTTCATGTAATGTCTGAAACATTTATATTAGCATATTTCCATACAAATAACCCTAAGAAAGTTTAGTATTAGTTGTTTATTTTGTTTGTTTTTTTTATACTGCGGGTTCTTATAAGTCATCAATTTTGTACACATCAGTGTATACATGTCAATCCCAATCGCCCAATTCAGCACACCACCATCCCCACCCCACCACAGTTTTCCCACCTTGGTGTCCATATGTTTGTTCTCTACATCTGTGTCTCAACTTCTGCCCTGCAAACCGGTTCATCTGTGCCATTTTTCTAGGTTCCATATATATGCGTTAATGTACGATATTTGTTTTTCTCTTTCTGACTTAACTTCACTCTGTATGACAGTCTCTAGATCCATCCACGTCTCAACAAATGACTCAATTTCTTTCCTTTTTATGGCTGAGTAATATTCTATTGTATATATGTACCACATCTTCTTTATCCATTCGTCTGTCAATGGACATTTAGGTGGCTTCCATGACCTGGCTATTGTAAATAGTGCTGCAATGAACATTGGGGTGCATGTGTCTTTTTGAATTATGGTTTTCTCTGGATATATGCCCAGTAGTGGGATTGCTGGATGATATAGTAATTCTATATTTAGTTTTTTAAGGGACCTGCATACTGTTCTCCATAGTGGCTGTATCAATTTATATTCCCACCAACAGTGTA